>NC_089813.1:7454422-7504422 GCF_029633855.1 Hoplias malabaricus | reverse complement strand
GAACCAAACCACCCGCTCCTGTTGCTAAGTTACAGCCCAGAGTTTTTTTTTTTTCTCCGCCTATTTTTAGTTTACTGAGAGCAGGAATTTTTCACCCAAAGATTACATTTTCATTTGCTGTTTGTGAGGTTTTTAATTAGGCGGTAATGCTGAAATATGGCCAGCGGTGTATTAAGTGAAGACCAGGTCAGAGTTGCCAGAGATGTTTCGCATTGATCCACGACTTTGCCTCAGAGCTGGACAAAAAACGATCTCAGATTAAGGAGAATATGGACTTTTAGGACGAGATAGAAATCAATAGTAAATCTGCTGAAGGTCTTAACGGTTATGTTGTGAACTGGAGTCACAACAGTCCAGCTTTTTTGTTGCGGTGTGTATAGTGAGCCCAAGTGATATGTGGTTCGGCTGCTAAATTTTGTACTAAATGATAACCACCAGCATATTTCCAGAATTCAATTGTTGAAAAGACAGTTTGATCAGTAAACCTACCAACTTTCATTTGGATCTGTGTGCGTTTTGCTTGTTACATGTCAATTAAACTTTAGAACAGAATAAATGCTACGATTACTAATGCACCTATCATGTGGTGGGATCTTTCAGGCAGCAAGGGAACAGTCAATTTTGAAGCTTATGTGTTGGAAGATGTATAAATATCCAAGTGTAAGGTTCTCTGACAAGGTCAAAGTGTGATTATCATCAAAGGGGTGGGTCTTGTGGTGAGTTTCTCGTATACAGTGGTTAGAACCCACCAAACATTGTCCAAGAAAGGACATCATAATGTTTTGGACATTTAGGCTACGGTTGCTCTTCTGTGAGATCTGACCAGACGAGCTGGTCATCAGGGCACCCATAACCCTGACAGGGTCTAGTTGTCCTACCTGGGACCATCTTAATAGGTACCACCCAGTCAACATTTAGCCGTTGAAATAACGTAATGACTGCCGTCTAATCAACGTTCTCTTAAGGTTGAAAATGAAAGTTGAAAAGACGTCCAAACACAGACATTGAAAAGACGACTATTAGACGTATTTTGGACGTCCATTGACGTTATTAATTGGTCCCGAAATAAATTACTTGTATAAAACGCATTTTGGACGTCCACTGACGTTATCGATTGGTCACCACTTAACTAACTTATTAAGATGGATTTTGGACGTCCATTGACGTTTAAAACATGTCCTTGACGGACAGACTACTTTTAGACCTATTTTGAACGTCCAGGGACGTTCCTTGTTTACTGGGTAACCACTGTATATTAGGAGCACCCCACAAACCCTGCTGTTTTGGAGATGTTCTGATCAACATCAACCACAAGAACTGACTGTTCGTGTGCTGCCCACCACTAGTTTTATTCACACAGTGGTTTTAACCTTGTGGCTGATTGTCGTGTGTATGTGTGTTTGTTTCAGGTACAGCAGTGTGTTCCCCAGTCTGAATATGGCGGTGAAGCGGAGGGAACAGGCTCTGCAGGACTACAAGAGGCTTCAGGCTAAAGTGGAGAAATATGAGGAGAAGGAGAAGACTGGACCCATCATGGTCAAACTCCATCAGGTACACATTCATTGTCCATTCCGTCAGTTCCACAGACCATACAGGAGCACTGTAATCCATCTGTTGGAATCTCTGCATACTTGGTTACCCTCCTTACTTCCTGTACTTCAATGGTCCGGACCCTCACAGTGGTCCTTGTGGGGGTTCCTGACCAGGTCTGCAGAGAATGAGTGCTCCTGTGAGGTCAGAAACCGAATGGAGAAACATGGTGAGTATACACTTGTGTTAATAAGATTCGGAGAAAAAGAACAGCATTGAAATCCCAGTAACAGAATCGCTCAGCCGCATTGGTCCAGTGTGCCTTAAAAAGCCAGTGCAGTATCCTCCTATACGTTCTCAAACACTGGTGGTCTTCACTCATCCATAGGGAGGGGTTATTCTGGTCTGGGCTGTATCTATGTGCCCGTACTGCAGGCTGGCCCTCTCTGACTCTGGGGGGTGGGGGGGCCTTCTGCAGATTGATCGGACCCTCTTCATGCTCTGATGTGCTGCCAGCATGTGTGTGTATGTGTGTGTGCTTGTGTGTTGTGCTCCATGCAACAAGTTGAGCGCGAGAGGCTGAGGGGATGCTGACTGGAGCCTTTTTTTTTTTTTTTTTTACAGAAATAGACGGAGCGCATGTACACATGTGAGCCCGCACCCACGCAAGAGAGGCAGCCTCTCAACTCCGCTGCCGCGCTCTACAAGAGGCTCCGCCGCCACACACATGCTGCCAGATAATTGGAGTGTGTGTGTGTGTGTGTGTGTGTATATACAGGCGCGCACACACATTTTTTATATATATATATATATATATATATATATTTATATTTTTATATATATATATATATATATATATATATATATATATATATTATACACACACACACACACACACACACACAAAGTCTCAACAAAGAACCCCCACACTACAGAATGAGCATCTCTCCAAGTCGGATGCTTCGAGGTCACTGTAATGTATATGCATACACACCAAGGTGTGTCAGTGTTCGGAAAACACACACACACACACACACACACAGACTCGCATACGAGCCGACCGCCCACACACACGCCGAGAGACTGAGCTTCATCAGGGCCACGGAGAGTAGAGCTAAACAAGCAGCCGATAAAGTGCTGTATGCATGTGATGCGCAGTTGTATGTGTGTGAACTTAGTGAGGACCTACTCTCCTAGTGATGACGGTGAGCAAGCACAAACCGAGTTCGTTTTGCAAGAATGAAAAAAAAAATGTAGCAAAATGGCCGTCTGGCTGCTGGGGTTAAGTTTAGTGTTAATGTTACGTTTAGGTTTAGGGCTATTACTTGGATACTGTAATAGAGAGGTCCTCTATTCAAGTCCTCGTAAGTGTAGCAATACCAACTTTGGCACACAGAAGTGTGTACTCTCCCTGATCACCTTCTGTCAGAGGTCACCAGTCGAAAACATGACGCTCTGGGTCTCTCTCTGTCTCTCTCTCTCTGTATCGCTCTCTCTCTCTCTCTCTTCCCCCCTTCCCTCCCTCTCTCCATGATGCTTATCTCACCGCCTCCGCATCCTATTCAGTGTTTGGATGTTTAGTTCCTTAATGTTATTCTAATGACAAACCTCTGAGGAATGCACTGAATACCTTCAGTCTTGAAATGTGTTAAAAGCCTGTTTTTGTGTGTGTGTGTGTGTGTGTGTGGTTTAGGCTCGTGAAGAGTTGAGGCCGGTCAAGGAGGATTTCGAAGCCAAGAACAAGCAGCTATTGGAAGAGATGCCCAAATTTTACAACAGCCGCATCGACTACTTTCAGCCCAGCTTCGAGTCTCTCATTCGAGCTCAGGTGAAGACACACACACGCACACACACACACACACACACACACACACACACACATGCAGAGGGAGTGGGGGTGAGAGAAAAAGAGAGAGACCATAGATCAGCTATTTCCAGCTGAGCCTCAAGACTCTCATCACAGTGTAGGTGAGTGGGACTGAAGCTGGATGTGTGTCGATGTTTGTTGTGTGACCCCAGCTATTGTGAGTCGGAGAGAGTGTGGAAGTGAAGCACATAAATAAAACGCATACAAACAGCCCAGCGGTCGCTGAACAGGCCACACACTGCTCCCTCTGTTCATCGCGCCATACCTTTTCTGATCCAGCTGTTCATCCGAGTAACAATAAAATGGAATAAAAGGAAAGTTGTATTTTTTTCCCCCCATAGTTTCAGTGATTGAGACGTCAGTGAGTTGTTGGAAATAAGAGAACCTTGTACTGAGCCTTTGGTCAGTGGTCAGGAACTCTGAGAGACATCTGATTTTGTGTGTTTTATTTTATTTAAACAAAAGGAACACAAATGTGAACACAGTTTCTTCTTTTTCTTTCCCTCTGTCTCTCCTCGCTTGCCTTCAATTTCTCTCCACCCCATTCTCTCTCTCTCTCTCTCTCTCTCTCAGCTCTGTAATCCTCACTGACTCTCTCCACCCAGATCTAATGTGATTAACCCTGACAACCTCATAGAAATAGTGTGCTCATACGTTTTCCTCTTTTTGTCTCTTTCACTCCCTTTCTTTCTCTCTCACTCACTCACTCTCTCTCTCTCTCTCTCTCTCTCTCTTATACACACACACACACACACAAGCTCTCTCTCTCCCCACCCTCCTCCTGTCTGTAATGTGATTAACCCCCACAATCCTGCCTCAGACTGTGCCACTTCAGGAAGTTAGTGTGTGTGTGTGTGTGTGTGTGTGTGTCTGTATTGACCTGTTGTCCCACTCACAAACATGTTGATAAATATGTAAATATGGTCTTGGTCAGAAACTCTTTAAAAGCTCATGAATGTCCAGGCTTCAGACTGTTATTAAAATCACCTCCTGTGATAACGTACTGTCAGGAGGTGTGTTCCAAAACTCACGAAGCTCTTGACCCGCTTTTAGCTTGTCGCTTTTCCACTCTCCTATGAAATGGAGCTGGTGACGTTTGCAGAACCCCGTCTCTAACGGTAACCGCAGACTTCGGAACCCACGAGAACGTCGGCGGTAACGCTAGGTGCTGTTGACTCCTTTTGGTTTTTTGGATCAGTTTTTTCCTTGTGGCACATTCAGCTTTCTCTGGAGATTTTCGTCTGCAGCTGAACCGAGGAGCGTCTAAACCCCTTCATAACCCCTCGGGGGAGTGTTACGAACTGCTGTCATGAGTCAGATAAAAGCGAATGCTCTAACTTCGAAGATTTTACCGGCGGTGAGTTTAGCGAGTCTCTGGCCAATCAGCGCTCTGCAGGGTTCACACGTGACGTACCTACTCAGCTCAGATGGAACCGTAAATGAGCAAGGACTAAAAAACAAATACAGTGGAACCTCTACCTACGAACTTGATCTGTTCCGTGACCCGGTTCGTAAGTGGAAAAGTTCGTTCCTCGAGTCAATTTTCCCCATTTAAAATAATGGAAAAGCAATTAATGGGATCCAGCCCCCACCCCGAAAGTCACCCTTTTTGCACTGATATATGTTTACAACACACTCAAATTAGTAAAAAAATACATGTAGAGTTACTAAAAATAAAAGAGAAATACAGTGGTAACAGTAATAAAAAAGAAATAATAAAGTTGTAAGTGGTTACACATCGCTACCTTGAAGACGTGACGACTGGCTGGAGGAGTAACACAGGCACTGGCTGTATGACGGGAGGTGGGGGGTGGGGGGAATAACGGAGAGTAGGCGGTGAATGTGGGGAGATGAAGCGTAGATACGGCTTAACTTAGCACGAATTTCGATGTCTGCTATTTACACTATTGCTAAATTGCTAAAGCTACAATCTGCTAATCTTAAAAGCTCACTCAAGTCTGGGCGCTGGGAGACTCGCCTATTGGGGTCAGTGGCCATTTCCAGCCGCCGGCTCGGAGGAGGCTCGGGTTCGTTTCTAGAGTCGTGGTTCGTTGGTGGAGGCAAAAAATCTTGGGAAGTTCGTTAGTAGAGGCGTTCATTAGTAGAGGTTCCACTGTACCTGGTTCCAGGGAACAGAACCAGATTTAGCCGGTGGAAAAGCAAAAGAGACAAGACGAGGCGAATGGAGTCGTGTAGGTTCCATGCAGTGGAAAAGCGCCATCTGTAGCCTCCATAATGAAACATTTCCCATCAAACCTCACTCGGTGACTGTTTATTTGTCCTGAAAAGGTGCAAAATTGGTCGAGCGCCCCTTTAAACGGAAGAACACGTCACTGTTTACACGGCTCTAACCTTGGGTTTATTTCTTTTATCAATCACTAGACACAACGTTCTTAATGTTTGAGAAAAGTACCTTGTTTTGAGCAAATGGTTCACACTGAAGATCTGTGGTCATAGTGTGGGCTGAAGGTTAAGTCAGAGTGATTTTCTTATTAACCCTTAGGAGTCTGGAGTTAAAACTGACTTGTCGTCTGTGTTTCTTTAGTATGACGATTTTTGGTAGTGGTTACAAATATTAATCACGGTGGAGAAGAATGAAAGATAACCAAGAGAACTAGCTGCACATTGGTCCTATTAGGTCCCCTATTTGATCTGTGTAATACGATCAGCTAATTCGCGAAGGAGCTAGCGTGAATCACTCAGCAGGAGTTGCTCGCTACCAGCGAAGAGAAAGAGAGGTAGGAGGATGAAGGAATGAGTGGATGGTTGAAGTAAAGACGTGGACAGTCTGAGGTCAGATACCTGGGATGAATGTTTCGGCAAATCCTGTTACTAATAGTTCACAGATACAGTACTGAGCAGGAAGTGTTTATTCGCTAAAAAACAAACAAACAAACAGCAAATAACCCTCAACATTAGAATAAAACCAAATCACATTAATCCAGTGTGATACTCTGTGTGTGAATGTGTCGGTTTAACTTTCGTGGAGTCCGTATTTGAGGTTATCATCCAATACCTAGTTTTAGCGGATAATAAATGATGATTTTAAATAATGTGGATTTAATGCTGTGGATTTAACAAATTCATGCAAATCAAGGAGAATCTGAACAAAACATTGTTCTTCACACTCACTCTCACCTACTACTTTATTGAAAAAAAATAATCTTGTGTTGCCCTCTGAAGGACTGGCGCCCCCTCCAGGGTGTATTCCCACCTTGCGCCCAATGATTCCAGGTAGGCTCTGGACCCACCGCGACCCTGAACTGGATAAGGTTTACAGACAATGAATGTTTTATTTGTTTTGTGTATATAAATATATATATCATTTTTTTTGTTTACTGTGATTATATATAACTTTATCCAAGCACCACACTCACTGAGAAGGCATTAGTTTCCATATATTTTATGTATATATATAATTATCTTATCCTCCGGGTGACTGTCTGTGAGGAGTGTGGTGTGTTCTCCCTGTGTCTGCGTGGGTTTCCTCCGGGTGACTGTCTGTGAGGAGTGTGGTGTGTTCTTCCTGTGTCTGCGTGGGTTTCCTCCGGGTGACTGTCTGTGAGGAGTGTGGTGTGTTCTCCCTGTGTCTGCATGGGTTTCCTCCGGGTGACTGTCTGTGAGGAGTGTGGTGTGTTCTCCCTGTGTCTGCGTGGGTTTCCTCCGGGTGACTGTCTGTGAGGAGTGTGGTGTGTTCTCCCTGTGTCTGCGTGGGTTTCCTCCGGGTGACTGTCTGTGAGGAGTGTGGTGTGTTCTCCCTGTGTCTGCATGGGTTTCCTCCGGGTGACTGTCTGTGAGGAGTGTGGTGTGTTCTCCCTGTGTCTGCGTGGGTTTCCTCCGGGTGACTGTCTGTGAGGAGTGTGGTGTGTTCTCCCTGTGTCTGCATGGGTTTCCTCCGGGTGACTGTCTGTGAGGAGTGTGGTGTGTTCTCCCTGTGTCTGTGTGGGTTTCCTCCGGGTGCTCCGGTTTCCTCCCACGGTCCAAAAACACACGTTGGTAGGTGGATTGGCGACTCAAAAGTGTCCGTAGGTGTGAGTGTGTGAATGTGTGTATTGCCCTCTGAAGGACTGGCGCCCCCTCCAGGGTGTATTCCTGCCTTGCGTCCAATGATTCCAGGTAGGCTCTGGACCCACCGCGACACTGAACTGGATAAGGATTACAGATAATGAATGAATAAATCAATGAATGAATAATTATCTTAGGTGCCTAAGACTTCTGCACAGTACTGTGTAACCTGGTACACGATTGGCCAAACGTGAGTTGCCCACAGGCCTCAGGTCAGCTTGACCAATGCTCAATCTCAACTAGAGGGGTATAAAGCCTCCAGCAATGGGCCAAGGCATCCATTAGCTTAGGCATTGGCATTTGGGATACGGAGGGAATCGTCCAGCACCTGACCTCAGTTGTTTCCAAGTGGCTGAAGGGCATCAAATCCTCACAGCTATGTCCTGAAATCTAGTTCAAAGGCAACATTGCTGCGATTGTTTCCCAAATACGCTGGTCTGTGTGTCCAATCGAGACTCCCCCAGAGTCATTAGTGGTTACCGATGGCTTTTTCAGAGAAAGAGACCCTCCGGACGACCCTTTCTCATTCAACCAGCCGTATCGGTAACAAGGAGTAGCTTACCTCTTACACCCACACACACACACACACACACACACACACACTCCAGCTATGAGAGGTATGAATAGCACATCAGTGGAGAGAGGAGAATCACTATGTTAAAGAGGCTGAGTGTAGGAGGGCCTCAGAGACTCCATCACACATTACTGTATTTAGACTCTATTCAACTCTCCACACACATGTGCTGCAGCCATCAGCAAACAGGGGCTCCAACACACTCACAGTGGAGTGGTCAAAGTGTGTGTGTGTGTGTGTGTGTGTGAGTGTGTGTCCAGTTCTCGACGGACACATCTTACAAACTCTGACTCACAGATCTGCTTGTACTGAATCTCCTCATCCTGCTGACTCATAAACACACAGACACACACACACACACACACAGTGAGAGAGTCACCGCAAATAGGAACAGCCCTGAACTCTTTCCCTCACAGAGATACACAATCACATACTCTTCTCTGACAACTGGGTGGACAGAACACATCCACACACACACACACATACACGTATACATGTGTGTGTGTGTGTGTGGTATACCTATATAAATATATATATATTTTAGGGCCTCTGAGAGACACATCATATCCTCTCCTCCGCGTGAGAGTGGATCAATGGTCCATTAGTTTAGAGTCAGTGTTCCCACACTTCAGCACACACACACACACACACACACACTCGTACACTCAAACTTCACTCAAAATGAAAATCATTGCACTTTTTTCTGGTCTGCTGTCCATACAGGAGCACGTCGTAGTTCTACAATTTCAGACTGTAGTCAGCGTGTTGCTCCGCATACTTTTGGCCACATTCATCATTTTCTTTAACCCCCGCAAGACCACCAACAGACATGTATTATTCAGGTGGTGGATACTGCTCAGCGCTGCACTGAAACTGACATGTTTGTTGGTGTGTTTTGAATTAGTAAAAGGGGATCAGACACAGCAGTGCTGCTCGAGTTTTTAAACACTCTGTCCGCTCTGTTAGACACACCTACCTTGTAGAGACCGTTGTCGTATGTGTTACTCATAATTTAATCCTCGGTCAGTGGACACAGGACCCAGGCTGGTTGGTGGGTTATACCCAGTCCTGCAGTGACACTGAGGGGTTTAAAATTCCAGCAGCACTGCTGAATGAAAACAGCGCCCCCCGCAGAAACGTTCTGTATGTCTGTGTAACCGTGTGTTTGTAAACTCTGCGTTAATCCCGGGGCGGCTGTGGCGCTGTTGTGGCTGTAATCTAGCATCCAGGAAATCAACTCTGTGTCGTAATGGCTACTGCTGACCACGGCGGTTGAAATATCCGATAGCCGAGGTTAACGACCAGCGACTTTTACCAACACACACACACCGTCATTTGCAGAATTTATGACCATACCCCGACAATTCAGTTGTAAATATTTGAAGAGACTGTCGTAGGTGGAGACTGACTCGATGTATATGTGTAGGATTACGCCGGCTTGCCCACAGCCTCTCGGGCTCCTGTGTGTGGCACCATCCTTCTTCGTATGCCTTCCTGGCCGAACGAGGGTCCTGTCCGCTAGCCCCCAGGTTTCCCCGCTCTGCTCCCACGTGCTGCCCTTTAAACAGCCGCCCGGCCGGTCTTGATGTGGTGAGGCAGCGGCAGTAGGCCGCGTAAACAGGACAGAGCAGTATCCGCTCGGAGCAAACCCTGGGCAGGAACTGGCCTCTCCAGATCACACAATGGCACCGGCTCCGAGTGATCTCCTGATTACAGCCGGGGATAATAAGCAGAGACAGACGACCGTTTGACTTCGGGCCAAGACAAATGACGATGCCTACCGACACACATCCCCCCAAAAAAAAAGGTTTATTGGTGTGCAGTGGCCCTGCTTCCTGCAGCAAGAAAAGAAAAATGGATTAGGGTTTGAGGTGGAGGGCCAAGGAAGTTGTTTGCCGAGTGAATTATCGTGTATAAAGTTTACATATCAGAAGGAACTGAGCTCACAGCGATCTCCAACAGTTCACTTCGGTCGTGGTTGATCAGTCAAGATGTGTTTGTCTCTGTAGTTTTAACCTGGAAGCTAATAAAGCTTTAAACCGTGCTGAATAGTTCGACACTCTCAAATAGACTTCTTTATGTGGTTTCTGACACGGCGACACCGTACAAATATGTACAAACGTACAGACATGACTACCGCTGCTGATTTTAGTGGGGGGTCTCAGCTCTGTGGCATCATGGACATCCCTCCTCTTTCCACGTCCTGTTGGATAGATTCAACTTCTCCCACTAACTTTGGCTCCCAGAGGGAGGCCTGAGGTCGCCCCTCACCTTAATCTCAAGTCTCAGTGGGAGTAGCTGTCTAAAAGTTAGTGATATGGTTTGTTACGATTGGTAGTTACTGGACTGTCACTACGTGAGCTCCTGGGCACTGGTGGTCCACACAAACTCTCTGTTTCTCTGAAGTAATTTTCTCAGAGTCCTGCTGTTTCTAAACTTTAGAAACTTAGAGTTAAGCTTGGGATTAGGTTTAGGGTTAGATTTAGATGCAGGGTTAAGGTTAGGAGGATTGGTTATTCTTGGATGTTTGTTTTAGTTTTATTTTATTTATTTATTTATTTATCTTCTCTTTTGCAGTTGGAATTTTGTTACTGTTTTCATGGTTTGTTTAAATTAGATTTTTTTTATAAGACTCTGAAGCTATACCCCACTGTGTAGATGATGCTTCGGGGGCCACCGCAGTCGTTCTCAGCCAGGACCCCAAGAGAACCCAATCGCCTTACTCTCTGAGTGTTCAGCATGGCTCTGATTTCCCCATCACTCGATTTGATGCGAGCCAATGTGAGCGTCTGTTAGCCAACATGACTGTGCTGTTAGTGCCCTCCTCCAAGTGTGTTCAGCTTTGGAGCATGATGTGATTGGGGAAGTCCTAGCTGACAGTTGGCTTTGGCAATGAACAAATAGGGAAAATAATTGGGTGGAAAATACGACGCAAGATTTATTTTCCCGGTCTTGGCTAAATCTGACAGAAAATGCCACAGACTGGCAGTGTACAGTACGAGTGTGAGCGTGTGGTACAGTACGCTGTGAATAAATCCGCGCTCTGAGTGTGTGTGCATGCTTGTGTGGGTTTGCGCTGTATTTCCCAGCGCTTTCATTGGCGGCCCACTCCTCCTGGAGTCTTGTAATGTGATTAAAGGCTATTAATCATCAAAGCGTCTCTCGTGGGACCCCTGACTCAGGGCCGGGGGAAGAGCAGGGGCGGGACGTGTCAGAAAAGCTTTCAGCCGACACTCTCTCTCTCACACACACACACACTCAGAACAATGCTACAGAGACAGGGTCACAACCACCCAGTTGCCCAAACCACTCTCTTTAACACTCCATTAATACTTCATCACCATCGTCCTTCTCACACTGGGACTCCCAGGGCTAGGCCGATACATCGATAAAATCAGTCAATGTCAAGGTTCCACAGATTTATCAATATTGGGCAGAGTCATGCAGATAAAACACCGATATTTATATATAAAAACAACCTCTCTCTCGCTCTTTTTCAGGTGGTGTATTTCACCGAGATGCAGAAGATCTTTAGTGAGTTGACCGATCAGATCGACGAGGGAGGTCTGACGGACGATGCGAGGGAACAGCAGAACGAGGCCAAGCTCAATGAGCTTCGTGCCCTGTCCATCGTAGCAGACGACTGAGAAAGGCAGGGTCCAGTCTCTCTCCTGTCCTTCTGTTTCTCACGTACTTCACCCCTTTATCTCACCCACTACTTCACCCCGGTGCTTCTCCGAATAC
The DNA here is from genome assembly GCF_029633855.1 of Hoplias malabaricus. Taxonomy (NCBI): domain Eukaryota; kingdom Metazoa; phylum Chordata; class Actinopteri; order Characiformes; family Erythrinidae; genus Hoplias; species Hoplias malabaricus. The sequence goes on along the minus strand of NC_089813.1, from coordinate 7,492,642 downwards.
TTCATTACACACTTCATCCCGTGTGTCTTCCAAAACTTTACCAAGTCCTTCTCCAAACATCTCTCTATTCTTTACCCAATACTTCATCTCCGTCTTCTCCCTATACTTAGCTTTAACCCAGGTTTCACCCAGTACTTTATCCAGCGTCACCCAACAGTTTCAGTCTTGTGTCTGACAGACTGTGAAGCATTAGCGGCTGAGTAGATGTAGAGGATTTAACTTATTTATTCTTGTACTTTTACATTAATTATGGTGTCCTTATTTCCATTTTAATTAAACTTCTCTAATCAGGTGTAGACTTAGAATCAAATTCACAGCCTATAAACAGCAAGAAATGTTCAAAAGAAAAGGCAAATACACTACGTTTTCCCTAAATTTAACCTAGAAAACGAAGACTCTCTAAGTAGAGCATCACTGGAATTGTGTGAAAACGCAGATGATTTTCAGATCTACTGAATTATTACGTTATAAAATAAAGCTTATAAATCATTGATTATATAATCAGTATCGAAACCATATAAAAGGCTTCGTTGGACATTTAAACTGATCTTTACAGCTTTAACATAATGAAGATAATGAAGGTTTTAAGAGACCAACACTGAGCTTGATTTAATCCAGGAAATGAAATGAAGTATTTATTGAATGTTTGTTCGGTGTAGATTCTTTTCCAACTGCTTGACAGTTCGCTAACTGGAGTCTGAAAGTTCTTGATCATCCATGTGAATAGAAACTCTGTTGAATGATACTCTAGCGCCCTCTAGTGTCAGGAAGAAGGCAGACACTCTTCACAGAGCCTGGCTTTGTTTGTGTTCCAAGTAGCAGTTCTTTGTGTGTAGTGTTTTTTAATGGTAGCTTTTTAAAATATGATTTGTCATCACTTCACTGTAGTTCAACGTTCATAAGATTTCATAACACCTCCGTAAGGCTTTTAGACAACTGACCTTAACTGTCTTTATGTTTTTGAAGGTTTAACGTGAATGTTAATACAAGCTTATGGCAGATCTCTCAAAAGGCTGATGTAGGCGTCTCATACACCGCAACACGAACAGTTCCAACAAGAATCAGTGTTTTAGTTTCACCCTACGCCTGGAGTCTCGTTGGAATAAGCCTTCATTAGATGTTTATGGGCAGGTTTATGAACTCTTATTGACAATCATCTACCGGAGAGTGTCACTACTTTTTAATGTTTAATTTTATACCTGCATTTGCCAGTTCCTACAGCCATAACAGATGTTAAGGTTCATTTTTTATTTGTTCAGGACCAATCAAACTTCTCCATCTCCTCCTTCATCCTCTTTTTGTGAAATTGTACTGAGGATTGATCAAGTGTTTGCCAAATTGAGGCAAGAAATGACAATCGCCAAATGTTTGGTTTTGTAACTGTAGCTTCCTCATAGATAATGCGTTAATATTATGTTTAAATATGTGCCTTTACCTGATCCTGAAACGAATTCACATTAAAGGCCCCATGAATCATTAATTTAAATGCATTTTAATTATTTGATGTCACATAGAACACTTTGGTTGCTAGGTAATATGAGCGGGATGTAATATTAAAGAGGAATATTGTATTTAAAATGATACGGCAGAATAAATTGTGTTTTATATGAAATAGGACATGAGCCAACAAGGTAAACGACTCCATTTTGATTTTAGTTTGACTTATGTAGCATTAAACACTTCAGAGGTCTGGTTTTCATTAGTCGACACTACAGCTTCTCTGGAACAGCGCTTTTAAACCAGATCATTACAGTTTAATCTTTGAATCATATGGAATTTGATAAAGTGAATGTATGTAATGGATCCCTTTTAACTGGCAGATACCTTGAGTAAAAAAGCCCTCAGTTCTTTTGTGTTCTATTTGTTGATTTAATTCTAGTCTTAAAGTCCTTTTAAACTTGTAACATTTGTATTAGTCATTTTATAATTTTCATGGAAAATCTTACAATAAAATGGTTGATAAAATAAAGAAATAAGGTTTGTGTGTTTTTGAACAGTTTCAAAAAATGTTGCACTTCACTTTGGAGGCAGCTGTTAGCTAACAAACACTTAGCCATGTTTACAGTTCAAGGCTAAGTGTCTTTTAAGGTGGAACGGCATGTTGGACCGACTTTTTTCTTTCTTATTTTTTTTTTTGGTAGATGGATGAAGTTGTTCGTAGGTTTTTGTTCACCGTTTGAATTACCTCAGAAACTCATTTGTAACTCAAGTGGTTTAGTTTTGTAGCACTTCCGGTAAAGCAGTTCTCTCTGGGTATTCGCCTCTCGAATTTGGAGTCATTTCCACCTTAAATGATCCGACAAAACAAAACGAAGTCAATATTACCCATTAACATCATAAATATCCAATATGTCTAAAAATATTCTGCAGAGCGAGAGACTAACTAGCGTACAAGACCGAGTCAGTTTGTCTTTTGACTCTTTTACAGACACTGGGGCTTTGTAAACAGAAAATAGTCTGTAGAGCTAAGCAAATTGTAAGGAAATATCTTCTGAACTTTGGACTGGAAGCTCCCACACTTTCCACATCTTAAATGTTCTAAACCTCAGCTGTACAACTTATTTTTTCTAGGGAAACCTTGACGTAAACAGATTTTACAGCAGGAAAATTGTGCGTTTAGGTCATTCATTTGTAGGTTAAATGACATTTATCAGCCAAGTATTTACTGATGATTCGATCAGACTGTTTTCCTGTGAGAAGGGGACTGAACAATCCTGGTTAATGCAAAAAATGTTATAGGGCTGCAGGATTAATGGTTTTTATTTCAAAATTGGAAAGAGTGAGACTTTCATATCACAGGAGCTGCCTTTTCAATTTAAATTTTAGTCTCCCTCTTCAAGGTTTTCACAAGTTTAAAACAGGGACAATTACTGTACAAGTAATGGACCAATCAGAGGCGGTCAAACCCTGTGCTGTGTACAGGACTATAACCATGATTCAGTGACGACTCCCTGAATTCAGAGCTCAGAAATAAAGCCTGGTAGTCTTTCTTCTTATAAAAAAAAAACAATCCAGATTTTACCCTCAGCCATACATATGTCCACAATAAATCACACAGACATTGGGTTATCTTTATTCATCTGCTTCATAAAAACCACTGTAAATACAGTATGTCTCGACCTCCATTGTATAACATCTAAAAATCTGTTCAATATGTACAACTCAAAAAGCCCATTTACAGTCCATGCTCTTTTATAATACAAACCGCATAAATACCTGCCTTAGTTAGTTATGAAAATCCCACTTAAAATAATGGGCGAGTAGTCCAGCTCCAGAAAGCATGCATCTGTCCAGCTTTCTGACTTCTTTCTTGCGCTCTAATCAGGTTCAACATGATTGGAGCTAAATCCTGGTGTGTAGGTTATACTTTCTGGACCTGGAAATACCCACTGCTTCTTTCCACAAATTGTAGCATAAATGTAATCAAACAGAAACAACTATACACATAATCTGCAAATATTCAAAATTAGCCAAATCTAACCATCTACTGTTGACTGTTATGCCTCCGGGGAACGTCCAGTTCCAGAAAGTGGTCTTGTCCAACGGCAGTGGAGCGGTTAGTTCAGTGGACGGAGGTGAATGTCGCTGATCTGGAGAAACCCAGTTATACCATTGACCTTTGTGCAAACGGTAATGTCTGAATAGAAGAATGGGGTCAGGCTCAGGTCAACATGACCTCTGATTAGAACAATATTTTACAAGCAACAGTTACTACAGGTAAAAGAGTACATGTGCAACAACCCTAAGAATGAAGGAATTCTGATCGTAAATGTCATTACACCTACTTAAGCCTTCTGGGACACGAACCTGTGTGAACTCCTAACTGTGTACAGGCTGAAATCTGAAGCTGTGGTAATTTGGCACACCACAGGCCGTGAGAATCTACTATTACAGGAGATGAGGGTTGCACCCCAGAAAGCTAAGGAATAGAGGAAAGGAGGAACTCTCTTTACCAGCGGTAAACAGAATGAGCCGATCCCTCTCAAATACAATGTTGAATACTGATGAACTGAGCCTTGTCACAATGCTTCCTTTCAGTCCATTCCTAATATTCCTGAGCCAATCACGGTTGCTGTGCAAAGCCAGCATTTACACAGCGATTCGGTCCTTTGTGTTAATTGTATATGTTTAAACCATTGGTCATTGCAAAGATACACTGATAAACTCCTCGTTTGTGTTGTAATGACAACTGATGGCAGGTTTTTCTTTGAAAAAACACTGAACACTGAAGACAAACTCAGCACATGATGTGTGGCCTGTTTTAGTTTAAAAAACGTACTCTCTGGATGTGCGCACAGTGATGTGACTCCTGGGCAGTATATTCTGGTGTATTATCCTGGTGCCTGGAAGCCACTTCAGTGGGGAACTTTAAGTAGCTTCTACCGTCTTCTCCAGTACTCTGACTCTTCCAAAATCAGTTTCCACGTTACGGAGGAGGATTGGTAGGAAAAAGCAGTACGTTTCAGGGTTTATGGGGGCACACAATGTATCTCGAGTGGTGGGAAGAGGGATGGTCAGCTTGGTCTAAGGTTACGTGCAGTGGCTGCAGTAAAATGGTCACTATACTGCGGCGTGGTGGTGAAGTTGGAGCTGAGCCATAAAGTAAAGCTCTCAATCCATGTCCCAACCCTCATTTAAAAGGAACACTAGATAGTATTTTTACCTATGGGTATTAGGGAGAATAGAGCCTCTTTCATTGCTAGTTTCAGCTCAGCACTAAAGGAACTGCACTATGTAACTAGTGAAGGAGGGTGGGCTTATACCTTCTGGCGGTCCTGGGACACCTCGGGATGCCTGAAGCCGATTAAATGTTTATGTAGTTTTGTGTCCCTTGTCCTAAACAGTCATGTAGGGGTAATGTAGCCTACGGTGACTTACAGGGTGCCGTCATTTCATCCCGAAACCTGTTCCCAGCCTTGTTTTCTTGGCCTGGTTTAGACCTTAGATACCTATGAAGTAACATTGGACGTGTAACGAGCGCAGCTCTCACTGAGTTTGTTTCCCCGGAGCTTTAAGTGTAACGGTCCATCAGGCGTGATTTGTTTTCAGAAGCATGTTTCCAGTTCAGCAGGAGGTCTAATGCTAGCTTTGCTAAAACCGTTAAGGGACAGTCCTGTGGCTGGGATCTAGGCTGCTGTGCTGTACATGAGTTGGATCTGTTCGCTGAACACACGCCGTAAATCCACTCGTCTACTCTTCAACGTCGGGGTGAGGAGGCCGTTACTGATGCTGAACATCTCAGGGTGCAGATACAAGTCTTTCACCTTAAACACACACAGACAGTGATTAGAGGGGTGTCCACGGGTTTGTGTGTGTGAGTGAGTGAACGTGTGACTGCGTGAAACTGTCCACAGGTGTGTGTGACTGGGTGGGTATGTGAAATTATCCGCAGGTGATTGTGTAATGCCCTGCGATTGACTGGTGAAATGTTTGGGTGTTTCCTGCCTTCAGTGTGGACCCAAAACAGGCGCGTCAGGGGTTAATCTTGTTCCATTCGGATGTCTGTGTATGTTTCACCTGCTCAAACGACTTGAGTCCTGCTTCCTTCCCCACCGCTGTCATGTCCCGCAGCACAGCTTTCTTCACGTCCTGCAGGAACGACCAGAAACAACACGGTGATACAAGTGCTACTAAAGTGACAGTACGAGATATGGGTATGGTTTAATCACCACTTGTTCATTCATTCTTTCATTTTTCTGTAACCATTTCACCATGATCATGCCCTGATCCCTGTGTCTGTGTGGGTTTCCTCCGGGTGACTGTCTGTGAGGAGTGTGGTGTGTTCTCCCTGTGTCTGCGTGGGTTTCCTCCGGGTGACTGTCTGTGAGGAGTGTGGTGTGTTCTCCCTGTGTCTGCGTGGGTTTTCTCCGGGTGACTGTCTGTGAGGAGTGTGGTGTGTTCTCCTTGTGTCTGCGTGGGTTTTCTCCGGGTGCTCCGGTTTCCTCCTACGGTCCAAAAACACACGTTGGTAGGTGAATTGGTGACTCAAAAGTGTCCATAGGTGTGAGTGCGTGTTGCTCTGTAAAGGACTGGCGCCCCCTCCAGGGTGTGTTCCCGCTTTGCGCCCAGTAATTCCAGGTAGGCTCCGGCTCCACCGCAACCAATGAAAGAATGAATGAATGAAGAAAACTTTTTTGCAACTTGTTTTTTTTCCGAACTATTTAGAAATTGTTTGTGCCGTGTGCAAAAATTCCAAGACCATACGACCAGTACAACTCACAGGATTCTGACAGAGCTCTGCGTAAGACCCCACAAATCCTCTGTCTTTGGCCCAGTTAGCAAACACCTCGGGGTCCGGGACCACTACACCAACCAGGAATGACTGAAAACACACACAAAAGGAACATGATTAAAGAAAATAATATTCAACAGTGGAATGTTCAGCGTTTATATTTGACATTACAACCAATGCATCATGTGGAAACTCCACCCACAGTTACCTCATTTACATACAACACCTCCCGGTCTACCACAAATATATGAGGCAGATTAGGGTGTGTCATGTTTGATGAAGCCATAAAGCACTTTTTCTTAATAAGTTTCTTAAGCTCTTGAGCCAATGGTTGTCTTTGTGGGTGGAGTTTGTGGTTAAGCAGTGCACCAACAAGTTATTGTCCCTGGATGTACTCACCTGTAGACTGTCTCCATGCACAAACACCTGCAGCACTGGGACAGAGCGGCTGTAGACATTCTCAATCTTCTCTGGAGCGATGTACTCCCCCTGGGACAGTTTGAAAATGTGCTTTTTCCTGTCTATGATCCGCAGGGTCCCGTTCTAACAGAGCAGAGAAAAGGTAAATTAACACATTCACTGACTCACTCATGTTTAACAGGCTGAGAATTCTCCACATGGGGGCGCCTTTAACACTCAAAAAGCTTAAGGTTCTTTATGCAAACGGTGCTTTGCGTCAAAGACACTTTTCTTTTTATTGATTAAAGGAGACATATTATGGAAAAATCTAATGTTCAGTGCCTGTTTACATTAATTTGTAGATCTTGAGTCACAAACTGTGAAACAAGACCTAGTCTGTTTTTCTGGGCTCCGTAAGTCAGAAAAGGGGTGAACAGCGAGCAGCTCATTATCATTTAAAGGCACAGGAGTGAAACCGGCCATTATGAACAGGGCTGTTTAGAACACAGCTGTGGGGTTTGATCCTTGTGGTATTTTGACCAAAATAAGTATGTTCACTTATGGAAAACGAGCAGAAGGTATCCGCTTTAAGGTCTTTTTAACTCACCGGTAACCACTGACCCACATCTCCAGTGTGCAACCAGCCATCACTGTCCAGAGCCTCTGCCGTCCGCTCTGCATCATTCAGATAGCCCCGAAACACACTGGGGCCCTGGATACAGATCTGACAAATACACACATGAGTTACAGTTGGTTTCCTTCCTGTCATTTCCAGGTTAATAACAAATAATACTGAGATTAAAGTGAGTCTTCACCTCCCCCTGTCCACTCTCAGCAAAGTAGTCCATCTCCGGAATGTCTGCCAGCTTCACCTTGGCGCAAGGAAGAGGAGCTCCAACATGACCTGGAACACACGGGTCAAGCCTCACATAAGAGTCTCAAACGCTTGTGGACACCTGCTCGTCCAATGTTTGGTGAAACGAAGCATGTTAATAGTGAATTTGATCTCCTACTCTGTAGTTTCAAATTCTACTCTACACTGGATACTGAAACACTGCAGTGATGATTTGATGGCACTCAGCTACAACAGCAACAGACAATTAGTTTCAGGAGCAATGTTGAATGAGCAGATGGGCTTTTACTGTATGTACAGACTGAGGGGTGGTAGAGTGTTACCTGCGCTCCAGTCTCCAGGCATAGAGAAAGTGCAGCCGGCCGTACACTCGGTTTGACCATAACCTTCAAAAATCTGCAAACAGAAACACATTAAGCCTTTACCACCACAGTGAAGAAGAGTATACACTCCTATAGTTTCTGACTAAACTTCTACAGCATAAACAAACATTCATTCATTGTCTGTAAACCTTAACCAGTTCAGGGTCGCGGTGGGTCCAGAGCCTACCTGGAATCATTGGGCGCAAGGCAGGAATACACCCTGGAGGGGGCGCCAGTCCTTTACAGGGCAACACACACTCATACATTCACTCACACATACGGACAATTTTGAGTCGCCAATCCACATACCAACGTGTGTTTTTGGACTGTGGGAGGAAACTGAAGCACCCGGAGGAAACCCATGCAGACACAGGGGGAACACACCACACTCCTCATAGACAGTCACCCGGAGGAAACCCACGCAGACACAGAACACACCACACTCCTCACAGACAGTCACCCGGAGGAAACCCACGCAGACACAGGGAGAACACACCACACTCCTCATAGACAGTCACCCGGAGGAAAACCACGCAGACACAGGGAGAACACACCACACTCCTCACAGACAGTCACCAGGAGCGGGACTTGAACCCACAATTTCTAGGTCCCTGGAGCTGTGTGACTGCGACACCTACCTGCTGCGCCACCGTGCCACTCCTACATATAAATGTTGTATATTGTGTTTTTACTGTCGTTTGTTTACATAAAAGTAAACACCAGCGATCCTTCAACCTCTTGCTCAGTCCCGTTCTCTGGTTTTCTCTAATCTCTTTGGATCCGTTATGTTGTTCATGTGGTTTTTTATTTCTTTTTTACTGATATGAACAGTCTGTGAGCATGGACAATATGTGGGTCAGATAGCAGCTGTAGAATCAAAGTGCAAACACAATTAGCAATAAATACAGACCTGAGTGGTTTCCAGTGATTAAGCTGTTTATACGGTGTGTGTGTGTGAAGCTGGAGGTGTGCAGTATGTTGAGGTGAAACAGGTCAAGTGTGTATTGTGTAAATTATAATGTTGTACAGATGGAATATTAAAGCGTGAAGTGCAGGTTATGGATGCTGCTGGCGTGACCAGTCTGAGCACTCGTAGGTATAGTTTACTGTTCCTGTGATGATGATGATGATGTCGTTGAAACTGACCAACCACCAAACTACACTGTGCACTCTTCATACAGAGCACTGTATAAATCACAACACTGTTCATTTGCTCCATATTCAACCCCAACAAACAGACTTCTCTGAAGCGCCGTTCTCACCAGGCATCCGAGTGTGGCTCTGAGGAAGGAGAGGACGGTGGGGGAGATTGGAGCGGATGCAGTCAGGATAAACCGCAGATTGCCCCCCAGATTGGCCTAGAGAGAGAGAGAGATAGAGAGAGAAAGAAACAAAGAATTAGCCCAGCCACAGATGGCAATGGCACCACTAAGAAAATCATTAAAGTGTTTGCGCTAACACTGGGAGATTGTGGTGATGCCCCCTGTGAGGCCTCAGCCTCCAAGTCCAAGAGGAAAAAAAACTGTCTGTGCTCTTTCCAAGGGTGGGACTCAGACACAGCCGATACAACTATGTCAGATTTATAAAAATGTATCATGATATTTTAAATATATAGGTTTATTTCCATTCCACCAGAGAAATGGCCACTAGGGGGCGTGCAGAATGAGGCTATAAAAGAAAGGCGAAAGAGAGAAGAGACCTGTATCTTGTGGAAGACGAGTCTGTCCCACACACTATTGTTTCGAACTATTCCGCTGCTCAGTTCTGCCTGTTTTCTCCTCACGGCGTAGTGCAGCACAACTCTCCGCAAAGGGTTTGTCACTGACCCAAGGATCTACACACACACACACACACACACACACACACACACACACACAAAGTACAGTTACTCAACCCTGTACTCCATCATCAGCTCATTTGAGGTGTATTAAGTGATGCTGCCATTCCCTTGGTAATGACTGGCACTGACCTTGTCATAGATGCGGTTGAGCAAGCGGGGGACCACAGGGAAGAAGGTGGGCTTCAAGGTTTTAATGTCGTCCATAAGCAGAGAGATGTCTCCCTGATAGAAGCCCACTCTCGCTCCGTGACAGAACATAGAAACCTGAAGATGAAGGAGTCACGTAAAAATGATCACCTTTTTTTTATACACCAACTACATAAACACACAAGCAGTAGGGACAGGTCCATCTCACCTGTATCATGCGTTCGAACATATGAGCCAGGGGCAGGTACGATATCGACACGTCCTCCTGACGAATCACGAAGAAGCCCTGCGATTACAACAAAGGCGATCCATATCAGACGAGGAAAATGGGCACAGAACGGCCCCCTCACAGAGAAGATGGGACATTAGATTTAAATGGGCGATTGAATCAACAATCCAGCACTTACAGCGGCAATTAACAGCGCAATTTATCTGTTTCACTGCCAAACTGAGCGGGAGTTTAGAGCTTATTGAGTGATAGAAGATGCAATTCACCCATTTTACCTCCACACGCCACGGAGCGATGGAGAGAGAGAGGGGGAGACGGCATGTCCCGAGGGTAATAGACAGAGATTAATGGAGAGAGGAGAAACAGAAAAGGGAGAGAGGTACGTGTTGAGGAACTTGTACTTTGTTGGTAAAGTGACAGATTCAGAAGGAAACAAAAGGGGAAAATGAGGAAGTCGACAGCGGTGAACGAATGGTTTGGCCAGATTTTAATTAGAATACCCGTCCAACTCCTCCGAATATAATCAATCTGAATTCACTCTGAAAGGAGGAATACATCCAGGCTCCAGTTGAGATCTGTGTGCTCACTGTGTGTAAATCCTCCCTGTCCTTCATTAGCATGGAGCCGACTGCAGGAGGCCTTCTATTGTTTGTTTTTTAGACAGATCTAAAACCCTGGCTACTGAGATAAGGCATGTGCTCGTCACTTCAGAGGTCAGACAACCTTCTGTTGATGTTCATTCATTCATATTCTGTAACCACTTCATCTGGATCAGTGCTGTGTTGGGTCCTAAGCTCTTTCGAAAGCATTGGGTTCAAGAAACCTACTCACTCACACCTGTGCACAATTTCACACAGTCTCCCAGTCACTCACACCTGTGCACAATTTCACACAGTTTCCCAGTCTCTCACACCTGTGCACGATTTCACACTGTCACCCAGTCACTCACACCTGTGCACAATTTCACACAGTCACCCAGTCACTCACACCTGAGCACGATTTCACACAGTCACCCAGTCACTCACACCTGTGCACAATTTCACAGTCACCCAGTCACTCACACCTGAGCACAATTTCACACAGTCACCCAGTCACTCACACCTGAGCACAATTTCACAGTCACCCAGTCACTCACACCTGAGCACAATTTCACACAGTCACCCAGTCACTCACACCTGTGCACAATTTCAGTCACCCAGTCACTCACACCTGAGCACGATTTCACACAGTCACCCAGTCACTCACACCTGTGCACAATTTCACACATTCATCCACACCCGTGCACAATTTCACACACTTACCCAGTCACCCACACCTGAGCACAATTTCACACACTCACCCTTTCACTCACACCTGTAGTTTCACACAGTCACCCAGTCACTCACACCTGAGCACAATTTCACAGTCACCCAGTCACTCACACCTGAGCACAATTTCACACATTCATCCACACCCGTGCACAATTTCACACACTCACCCAGTCACCCACACCTGAGCACAATTTCACACACTCACCCTTTCACTCACACCTACACCCAATTTTCACACTCACCCTGTCACTCACACCTGTAGTTTCACACGCTCACCCTGTCACTCACACCTGCACCCAATTTTCACACTCACCCTGTCACTCACACCTGTGCAAAGTCTCACACATTCACCCTGTCACTCACACCGGCACCCAATTTTCACACACACCCTGTCACTCACACCGGCACCCAGTTTTCACACACACCCTGTCACTCACACCTGCACCCAATTTTCACTCACCCATTCACTTGCACCTGAGCAAAATTTCACACTCACCCTTTCACTCACACCTTCATCCAATTTTTACACACTCACCCTGTCATTCACGCCTGTGCAGTCTCACACACTCACCGTCACTCATACCTGCATCCAATTTTCACACTCATCCTGTCACTCACACCTGTGCACAATTGCACACAGGGAGAACACACCTCACTCCTCAAAGAGAGGGAGTGACCCTATGAGGATCCTTCAAGGCAGGAGTGTCAAAAGAGGGATGGAGACCTGAAAGAGTCAGATCATACTGTCTGAGGAAGAAGAATGTGAGAGAGACTGACCTCGAGGATCTTGATGACGGAGGATGTGTTGGCGGCGATGTTGCCGTGGGTGATCATGGCTCCTTTCGGCTTTCCTATATCCACAGGAAATGAAAGGGTTCAGAAGGAATGAAATTAATGAAATGAGCCTAACACTTTCTTTGTAGGCAGCCTACAGAGACCAACACCTGCACAAACACTGACTAACGGGTCCATGAAGCACTATGTTATGAACAGCTTATATCAGTTTTCACAAGGTGACACTGTATAGACATGGTGTCTTAAACTAAACTGACATTCATTCCCTTGATAACAAGGGTTGTGGTGGAGCATCATTCCCAGATCTTGGAGTAATGAATAGCTTTAGGTGAAGGACCACACCTGAAACCCCTCCTCCAACACTGTTTTGTTCATAAATCCTCAAGGACGTTATCCAGTGCTCATGCCTGTCTGACGTAGCCTTCAGATAAAGCGCATCAGTCTCTGTAGGACATGTGTGGAGAGATTTCTGAAACACGTCTGTCAGTAGGAAGTGCCACGTACCTGTCGTCCCGCTGGTGAAACACACCACGGCCAAGTCCTGAGGCTGAGGAGGCTGCGAGAAACACAGGAACACTGCTTCACTGATACGTCCACTAAACCACAAGCGCTCAAAGAAGAAACAAATATTCCACCCTGTGTTTCTTCATAACGTATTTAACAGCAGCTGGGGCTTTTTTCAGCTCGAGCTTGATCTGTCAAATCTAGACATTCAGGGCTGATGTGTTAATATTGCTGTGTAAAAGATGCACATGTCTTTCTTTATTGTTGGATGCACTGTGTCTTTTTTTTCAGAGCCAATGCCTGGACTCATTTCAAATTCAGTTAGAGTATGATCAAATGTAACTAGAGGTTTGTCAAATATATGACGTTTAGAAACAGAAAAGTGAAGGAAACAGGAAAATCTGCCTGTTTTAGAGAAGACAATCCAGAGAGCACTCACCAATGGAGCTCTGAGATTTTCTCTGCCCAGATCCTGCAGTGAAACACACAGTTATTAAGATTATAATACAATGGTGTAAATAAACTGTTTGACCTGGAGTCTCCAAACTTTTGCACAAGACTATGTAGTAAACCCTCGTCTCTGACCATGATCTGTGAAAGGTGCAGAATCTCCACGCCGCAGTTCTTCCCCCTTTCCACCAGAGCAGCGCCGATTGGGTTAAAGAGCACCAGGCAGGACAGAGCAGGGGTCACTCCCGTCTCCTTATTGGCCAACAGAGACTCCGCCTTCTCCTCCTTATCACAGATGACCAGGGTGATCTCCGCTGGACACAGAGAGAACACAGTGTTAAAGGAACACTAGGTAAGATTCAGGGTTTATGCTCCCGGGCCTCCTAGTGTAATTCATTTTAAAAGCATTGTACTGAAATCAGTGGAGAGGGGGTTGGTTTCCTACCCTCCTCTGAAAATTACATAGTGCAGTTTCTGCAGTGCTGCGCACAGAATAGCAATAACAGAAGCTCTGTTCTCCATGTTACAGCTTTACGATGGAAAGTGGCTTTCGATGATTTAATTTACATTTGTAGTAAACTAAAACATTTTAATAAATAAAACCATTTATTATTTTTAATACTGTGAGGAGTTGGTGTGTTCTCCCTGTGTCTGCGTGGGTTTCCTCCGGGTGACTGTCTGTGAGCAGTGTGGTGTGTTCTCCCTGTGTCTGCGTGGGTTTCCTCCGGGTGACTGTCTGTGAGGAGTGTGGTGTGTTCTCCCTGTGTCTGCGTGGGTTTCCTCCGGGTGACTGTCTGTGAGGAGTGTGGTGTGTTCTCCCTGTGTCTGCGTGGGTTTCCTCCGGGTGACTGTCTGTGAGGAGTGTGGTGTGTTCTCCCTGTGTCTGCGTGGGTTTCCTCCGGGTGACTGTCTGTGAGCAGAGTGGTGTGTTCTCCCTGTGTCTGCGTGGGTTTCCTCCGGGTGACTGTCTGTGATGAGTGTGGTGTGTTCTCCGTGTCTGCGTGGGTTTCCTCCGGGTGACTGTCTGTGAGGAGTTAGTGTGTTCTCCCTGTGTCTGCGCGGGTTTCCTCCGGGTGTCTGTCTGTGAGGAGTGTGGTGTGTTCTCCCTGTGTCTGCGCGGGTTTCCTCCGGGTGACTGTCTGTGAGGAGTGTGGTGTGTTCTCCCTGTGTCTGCGTGGGTTTCCTCCGGGTGACTGTCTGTGAGGAGTGTGGTGTGTTCTCCCTGTGTCTGCGTGGGTTTCCTCCGGGTGACTGTCTGTGAGGAGTGTGGTGTGTTCTCCCTGTGTCTGCGTGGGTTTCCTCCGGGTGACTGTCTGTGAGGAGTGTGGTGTGTTCTCCCTGTGTCTGCGTGGGTTTCCTCCGGGTGACTGTCTGTGAGCAGAGTGGTGTGTTCTCCCTGTGTCTGCGTGGGTTTCCTCCGGGTGACTGTCTGTGATGAGTGTGGTGTGTTCTCCGTGTCTGCGTGGGTTTCCTCCGGGTGACTGTCTGTGAGGAGTTAGTGTGTTCTCCCTGTGTCTGCGCGGGTTTCCTCCGGGTGTCTGTCTGTGAGGAGTGTGGTGTGTTCTCCCTGTGTCTGCGCGGGTTTCCTCCGGGTGACTGTCTGTGAGGAGTGTGGTGTGTTCTCCCTGTGTCTGCGTGGGTTTCCTCCGGGTGACTGTCTGTGAGGAGTGTGGTGTGTTCTCCCTGTGTCTGCGTGGGTTTCCTCCGGGTGACTGTCTGTGAGGAGTGTGGTGTGTTCTCCCTGTGTCTGCGTGGGTTTCCTCCGGGTGACTGTCTGTGAGGAGTGTGGTGTGTTCTCCCTGTGTCTGCGTGGGTTTCCTCCGGGTGACTGTCTGTGAGGAGTGTGGTGTGTTCTCCCTGTGTCTGCGTGGGTTTCCTCCGGGTGACTGTCTGTGAGGAGTGTGGTGTGTTCTCCCTGTGTCTGCGTGGGTTTCCTCCGGGTGACTGTCTGTGAGCAGAGTGGTGTGTTCTCCCTGTGTCTGTGTGGGTTTCCTCCGGGTGACTGTCTGTGAGGAGTGTGGTGTGTTCTCCGTGTCTGCGTGGGTTTCCTCTGGGTGACTGTCTGTGAGGAGTTAGTGTGTTCTCCCTGTGTCTGCGCGGGTTTCCTCCGGGTGTCTGTCTGTGAGGAGTGTGGTGTGTTCTCCCTGTGTCTGCGTGGGTTTCCTCCGGGTGACTGTCTGTGAGGAGTGTGGTGTGTTCTCTCTGTGTCTGTGTGGGTTTCCTCCGGGTGCTCCGGTTTCCTCTCACAGTCCAAAAACACACATTGGTAGGTGGATAGGCGACTCAAAAAAGTGTCCGTAGGTGTGAGTGTGAGTGAATGTGTGTGTCTGTGTTGCCCTGTGAAGGACTGGCGCCCCCTCCAGGGTGTATTCCCGCCTTGCGCCCAATGATTCCAGGTAGGCTCTAGACCCACCGCAACCATGAACTGTTGCAATAGTGTCTTCTTTAAATTAATAAAAGTATTTTTCATAGTTTCATCATTTCGCTAAAGATATCGTTATCGTGAAAATGCCCTAAAATATCGTGATATTATATTAAGGCCATATCGCCCAACCATACTGGCCACCCACTCTATGGAGCGTAAACTACACAGTTCAGGGTCTAGAAAACTATTTGATTCTTCATCTCATGTTGTAAAATGTAAATATAACAGTAATAATATCACTTTAATAAATATTGTTCTTTATTGGTAAAAATGACTTATGGATCCTTTAAAATCAACATTATTAATACGTCATTGGTGTAGTGTGCTTTACATATTAACTTCACTTTAACCATAATATGTCTCACTTACCCAGATTGAGGATGTGCACCATTGCCTCTAGTCCCAGCGTTTCGTACAGAGGCACCACAGCCATTGAGAAAGTGTAGCAGGCCAGCTCTGCAATCATCCACTGCAGCCAACAGGGGGCGACAAAAGACAAATGTCAGTTCAGGTGAAAAAATCCCTTCACTACAAAGTGATAAACTGGGTCTATATTTAACCTCAGTCTTTCTTCTGAGAAGCCCTGGACACTGTGGTCCAGCATGGTGATATAAACATGAACAGACAGCGTGTGTTTGTGTGGCGTACCTCCGGCCGGTTCTGAGCAAAGATGCCCACAAATTGGTTTGGATTAGGTTTGCATCCTTTCGCCAGCAAACCAGACCCCAGCACCTGGGCCCTCTCGGCCACCTGCAGCAGGAGGGAAACAACATTTTATACAGGATGGGTGATGCTGTGCAGTGTGCTCTTTGTGTGTGAAGGATAACACTTAACTGTGGTGCTACAGCCTCAAAACATTCACACAGCGTAGATCCACACTGTTCTTCACACTCTAATCACACGGGTAGGGAAGCAGCTGCTGGAATTTTCTTATATTCTCAAGACAATTTGTTTGACGTTGTGTTATTTAAGCCTCCAGCAGTTCAAAATTGTTACTTTGTCCACCCTTCATCTCTTCTTCAATTTCCACTCTGTTCTGGAGCCTCATCTGTTTATCATAGAAGTCTGGGGGGATATTTTTCTTATCCACTCTTCGTAATCAGCAGGGATCTAGTTCCACACCTCCACTTATATCTTCTCACAGCGTGCAGTTTCCATGTTCTAGTGCACATTGTCTTTTGAGCTGTTTTTTTGAGAGCGGTAGCCTCAATCTCCTGTCCCCCTAGTGGCTACATTTCACTTATAGGTTGGAAATTACCTGGTGCAATTTTTATTCCCTGGTGTAAATTTGCTGATAGGGGAGTCCCTGCGTGTGCACGTAACATTTCTTATAAAATGTATCTCATCATCTCGTCTGCATATTGTACACTGTATTTAATGTGGATTGATTTTCTTTAGTTATTAGGTCAGTTACAAAGTAAATGTTATATTTATTCATTTATTTAGTTATATTTTTTGTTTATTTCCTCATTGTTTCAAATGCAAAATAATAATAATAATATATAGTCATATCTAATGACAGCCATGCCTACAAGGCCTTGCACGGCTATCAAGGGTCTCAATTTCTCTGTAATTTAATAACTTGGTTCCTTAGAAATATAGTAGGACCCCGGAAGTCGACGCCAAATGTAGAGAGAATTTCGACTCGGAGGTCGACCTTAAAACTCGGAACCCGACCCAACCCACGCGACTTTTGTAAACAAACGCCGCTCGTGTTGAGCTTAACTGACGCGACTTGGCATCAGTTTACGGCGTCGTTCCGCAAGGTTGGAAGCTTTCTGAGGTTGTGCTCCAGGTTTTTGCGTATTTTATGCGTTTTTGTGACTTTTTTTTAGCAAAAAAACAATAACAAAGATGGGTGCCAAGAAAGATACATCAGAAATATACAGTATTACTCACCTAAGAGTGTAACTGTTGATCAGTTTTGTAGGGAAATAGGGAAATTTATGGTAAAAAATTGATGGTCGAGAATAGGGTGACCAGACGTCCTCTTTTACCCGGACATGTCCTCTTTTTTAGACTTAAAAAATGTCCGGGCGGAATTTCACAAACGTCCGGGATTTTGTTTTTCTAGAGCTTACATAGAACTTCGTGAAGTTTCGTTCACAAACTAGTCCCGCCCTCCCCTACTCCGATTGGTTCGCTTGAGTGAGAAGGGGGCGTGGTGAAGTAGCCTAAAATCTTCTGATTGGACGGTCTGACTGTAGAGCTACCGTTATTGATCGATAACCTTCTCTGTAAACATTTAATTGGTCAGTCTGCACGTCAGTAGTCCTTGTTTACGTCAGGCAAAGCTCATGTACCTACCCTCATCTCGAGCAGCTATGCCGAAACGTAAATGTAAGTTCTCGGATGAATTAAAAAAGAAATTCCCATGTTTTGTGTAGCAAATAAAGGTGTAAAGGACCTAAAAGCACACACAGGTTCAGCTAAGCTTACAACGGCAGCGAGGGGCGAGAGCTCATCACCCCCCCAGACTCGTCCTCTTTTTCACCATCTCAGATCTGGTCTCTCTAGTCAAGAACCAAGTAATCGGTTTTCAGTTATTTCTTATGGGGAAATACAATTCGGAACTCGACCACATCAGTTGTTGACGCGAGTTCCAGAACGGATTACCGTCGACTTCCAGGGCATCACTGTATCTTCTTTAGCCATTTCAGCTGCAAATGATGAAGGCAGCTGAGGTATGTGAGGGTAGCTGTTTATATGAAATTATCCTTCAATGGAGACATTTTGGGAGGACCCTGCTGTAATTGGTGGGTCCTGGAGGGAAGTTCTGATTGAGCAGTAACTAACAGAAAGGGTGGTCTGTCGCGGTCTTATCACCACCACCCTCTGTTTATTAGGTCTGACTGAAGATAGATGGTTGTAACTGTTGCAGTTGAGGTGCAAATAAGTTTCAACATGTTAACTCTTAGCCTTAATAGACACAACCGCACCTCTGCGTAGGAGATCCACTGGTACGGCTCTCCTGGTTTCCTGAAGCCAAGGCATGGTCCATCCCCTGTAATAATCACAGCATTAGTACTTATCACAATACAAGTAGCAGAGATTTAGTCTGAAATGTGTTTCACGATCTGCAGCCGTGACGGACTCTTATTCCTTTGGGACGAATCCCATGTACACAGCCAATTTAAAGCCAGTCTGCTCCGTAATTCCCCAAATAATCTAGCTTGGTCCACAGGAGCATGGGAGATGAAAACGCTAGTAGCACTGTTACAGCCAGAGCAGCCAGCAGAGCTCAGCTGCTGCTACAACACTTAAATGGCATCAGCAGTGATCTAGTCTCACTCACCTGCTATCCTCAGGCCTCTCTGGAACATGTCGTACGCCGTCTTTGTGTCTTCATAGTAGAAGTCCAACAGATTATCATCTTTCAGCAAAGCAGAGCGTCTACAGCCGGGATCTCCCTGAGAAAACAGCATTCGGTAAATGTCAGAGTCTACGTCTGTGTACTCTAATCTGTTTTACTAACATTAGAAATGGATAAGAGTAGAAAACAGGACTATTAGGAATTTGCCCTCCTCCGCAGCCAAGAGTTAGGGGCTTTATAAGGCTTAAAGGAACACTGTGTAATAGTTTGACTTTAAAATTACAGCTTCAAAATCATTGTGATGATTCACTGAGCTGCAGTAGGGTGAACAGAGCCTCTGTAATTGATACTCCAGGCTCAGCACTGCAGAAACTGCACTATGTAACAGTTAGAGGTGGGTAGAATTTAGGTACAGTGCTTTAAAAATGAATAACACTGGGGCAGGAGCAAAAGCCAGCACTTGATGACCATAGCTCACATGCTGTTGCTCTACGCTGGTACACCCCATTCTAACAGCAGTAAATGTTCTACACAGATTAATGTGATTGGGGAGTATTACCTGGACAGGTACAGACTGGGTCTGCAGGTCGCAGGGCAGCGGCGTGGAGCGGGGCCGAGTGACCAGCCAGTACGCTGTGAGGGACGCCAGAGCTCCCAGCCCTATGAGAGAGGGAGGAGAGAGGGACAGAGAAGAGAGAGAGAATCCCGAGGGGAGAGAAGGAAGGATGCTCCGAATGTCTTCCACTTCTGACTTCCCTAATCCGCTGCCGCTGGGGCGGAGGAAGCGCAAGAACTCCTGCAACTGCATAGCTGAAAGACAGAGCAGATCACTTCTGTTATTCTGTGCTTATTTCTGAGTACATTCACGAATGCACTTGTGTTTTGTGAATTGTTGTGGGTCCCTGAGACAAACCCAATTCTGACCCTTCGCTGGCTTCATTCAGCCGCTGCCAAATGGCCCCCGTTTCTCTAAGGAACGTGATCACAGTCACTGTCCACGCAGAACCCACAGCTTCAAATACCCTGACAGTATTTGCCCTCGGTGCCCCATTAATGTCGTACTGAACACGGTGCCCAGCTGATGATCTTATATTAGGAGAAAATCACTCATTTAGTGCATGTGCAATTTAATGTGGAGTCTAATAACAACAAATTAATATAGAATTTCTGAATTTTCTCTGCTTCTAACACCTCCTCTGAGTCTCTCCAATCACGGCGCTGGACCTGAGGTTGTGTGAGAGCGCAAAGGCAAGGTTAAGCACAACAAAACAGACACAACGAGCAGAGAAAACAAGAATGGGGAAGAAAGAGAAGCGAGTAAAAATGGCTAAAAACAGAGCTTCTCGCTGCTGTGCACTCGGGGTCAGGGTGAACAGCAAGTGGCTCATTATCATTTAAAGGAACAGGGCTGTTTAGTCAGGGAGAGAGCACTGATCCTTGTGGTATTTTGATCAAACCAGGTCGGGTTTCATTAAGAACTGTGTTCCCTTGTAGAAATGGGTAAAACATGTCATCTTTAGACACACTGCACAGAATGATTGTGCAATGTCTGTGTTGTGTATGTATCAGACAAAACACAACAGCACCACTCCGAGGATTGAGGATTCATGTTTTTGTCTGTTAGTGTTTTTTGTGTTTTGGGAAGATACATGTTTAATGATGACTTTTTAAAATGGATTCGATTCTCGCTCCGGGTGACTGTCTGTGAGGAGTGTGGTGTGTTCTCCCTGTGTCTGCGTGGGTTTCCTCCGGGTGACTGTCTGTGAGGAGTGTGGTGTGTTCTCCCTGTGTCTGCGTGGGTTTCCTCCGGGTGACTGTGAGGAGTGTGGTGTGTTCTCTCTGTGTCTGCGTGGGTTTCCTCCGGGTGCTCCGGTTTCCTCCCACAGTCCAAAAACAAACGTTGGTAGGTGGATTGGCGACTCAAAAGTGTCTGTAAGCATGAGTGTTTGTGTCTTGCCCTGTGAAGGACTGGCGCCCCCTCCAGGGTGTATTCCCGCCTTGCGCCCAATGATTCCAGGTAGGCTCTGGACCCACCGCGACCCTGAACTGGATAAGGGTTACAGATAATGAATGAATGAATATATACTTATCAGGGAGGAAAATGAATTAATATCGCACCAGCTCGTCCGGGTTAGGGTTGAGTGGTATAACGATAATAATGTGTACTGAGGTATTTAAAACAATGGACGGTATCTCGAAATGAGGGTAGCATTTATGACATATGTGTGGTGGGTCAAATTTCAGTTCTGTGTCTTTAAAAGTTGGCTAAAATGTTAATGTGCATTTAAGAGAGCCACAGGGAGGGGGCGCTGTGGGAGCTCAATGACTGCTGATGTCACTGTCTGAAAACGGGTGGAGAAAAACACAAGCCCAGTTGCCCACCTCAGTTGTAAGTTTAGCGCTGAGTGTTGGGTCAAAAGACACAGGAAAGAAGCTGTAAACAGACAAAATTCTCAGAAAATCTTTCACTCGACTCACAGGTATATGGCTTTATCCTCTAAATATGTGTGTTTTGAGCCTCAGTTCGTGAAATAATCTGCTGTGGAGTGCTAAACCACAGGTGCCCGTTAGCGCCTATGGTGCTCCTCCCGCACCAGCTGCTTAAATTTGCTCTCTCAGAAACAG
Organism: Hoplias malabaricus; assembly: GCF_029633855.1. NCBI lineage: Eukaryota > Metazoa > Chordata > Actinopteri > Characiformes > Erythrinidae > Hoplias > Hoplias malabaricus. The sequence continues at coordinate 7,471,158 of NC_089813.1, read as the reverse complement.
GTTTTTATTGTTAACTCATGTGTCAGCGTGCACTGTCAGGCTGTGTTTAGCCCAATTCACTCGACTTTAGTGACTCGTCTGTGCAGCCCGACAGAGCACACACTCCCGTATGAAAAATGTGGATACTGCCCATCCCCAGTCCAGGTTTATCAAAATGGAAGGCCTTAAAAATTATGAATCAGACTTCACTGTAAGTTACTGTGTTGTCCATCACTGTGTAAAAGAAGCTCCTTGCTGTCTTTATTGTTGGATGCACTATGATAAATGCTGTGAATTTGCCTGAAAGAACATAAAGGTTTGTTGTCCTTTTGGGACTTGCACATGTCGTTTATATACCACTGATTACTGTGGTGGAATCTGGAAATACTGGGGGACTGTGTTGACTGATTGATGCCTGGCCGAACCGTCCCTTTAAAGGTCACCCTTTCCCAGGAAAAACAGACTTGTGAAAATCTGTTGGCAAAAAACAAAAAAAAAAACTTTGGTCAGACAGAAGGCTGTATTTCTCTGAGGCACATTAGAGTGCACACAAGACACACACACACACTTCACACTGACGTGGCAAAAGCAGAGCCAGTGAAGTTAAAGAGCGAGGCGGACCAGAGGACAACAACTGAGAGCATGTGTGTATGAGAGAGAGAGAGAGAGAGAGAGAGAGAGAGAGAGAGAATGACAGAAAGGAAGGAGAGATGGAGGGAGAAGAAAGGAACTGGAGTTGGATGGAGTGTGCTGAGTTTGGTGGTGTGATGGGGTGAGTGGGAGGCACCGGCATCACTCCATGAACCTGATGATCGTGTGTGTGTGTGTGTGTGTGCCAACACCCCAGCTGTGATGTTTGACCATAACCCTGGTATGTGTATTTGTCCATTTCTGGGGACTTGTTCATTCTTTGTACAGCGCTGGATAAACTTGGTAAGATGAAATCTTATAGTTGAGGATTAATATTAGAGTGAGATTAACTCTTTCAGCGCTGGATTAATCTATTAGGTAAGGTTTGGGAGTGTAGATGTAGTCCTGAGTCAGTGGTGAGGTCCCCACATAGATAGTATTACAAGACTGGATTTTATGATGTATTGTTTTGTGTGTGTGTGAGAAAGAAAGTGTGTGTAAGAGAAGTGGGTCACATTGGTCCACACACACACACTCACCAGTCAACCCAAACAGTGCAGCTCTCAGCCATCCTCATTTTCCCCCATTTACAGTCCTTTGGCAATCTCTCTCTCTCTCTCTCTCTCTCTGCCATTCATTCCCCCCTTCCCTCACCCACTCTCTCTTTCTCTCTAATTTCCCCCTAGACTCAACCACACAAACCCCCCTCTCACTCGTCCATGCCTCTCACCTCTCACCCACTTCCTACCCCCTCATTTAAAGACCAAGGAATAAAAGAGTGACATCATCAGCTTCCTCCCAAATATCCAGCTCGTCTAACTCCATCCACTTCAGGTTCAACATCCACTAAATTTCCTTCGTGGCAGGGTATTTATTTGCAGCGTTGTCCAAGGCATCATCATCATGATAAGACCTAACATTTACAGACAGTTGGCTGGACACACTGCTGCCCCTGGCATCTCTGACCGAGAGCCCAATGGTGCTTTTCCACTGCATGGTCCCCACTCTCCTGTTTTGTTTTGTTTAGTTTTTTCCATTAGGCAAATCTGTTCCCTGGTACTTGGCACCAGATAATTTTTAGCCCCTGCTCACTCATGGTTCCAAGCGAGTAGAGTAGTGTCTAAACCATGACATGTATACCTTGCAGGGCACTGATTGGCCAGAGAGATTAGTCAACTACAACAACATGCAGACAACCAGCACAAACTAATCGTTTGTAAAATCTCCAGCTACAGCAGAAATCATATTTGTTTTTATCCGACTCCAGCGGCAGCCCGTAAAATTATACCGTGTTGAAGAGGTCAAACACAACATGGAAAAATTGTAAAGCACATAGAGCCATCCCGAGCCAGGAAGTACCATGCAGTGGAAAAGCGCCGTACAAGAGCACACTGTGCTTTTCTCATTATGGGTTGGTAGGAAAACCTTCCTTATCCCCCATCACTCTGCACAAACGGTGCGAATGCTAGAAGTGGGCAGTTAGAGTTCTCCTACAAGTGTCTTGAGCTGGCCAGTGATGTTGAGTTAGAGGCAGTTTGAATAGGTGCGACTGGGGGAGTCCTAAGGGGACTGGCAACAAATACAACTGGGTACAAAACTGTAGATACTTACGATGTTATTAATTGAATATGAAAAAGTGAACTGGCAATTTAGTTTTTTCTGTAGTCTACATTATAACTGAATTATCAATGTTAGTCATACACATGGTATGAAATTCAGTCATTAAGACACTTCTTAAATATTATACTAAAAAAATAACATAATAAATAATGAAATACTCATTCATTCATTTATTATCTGTAACCCTTATCCAATTCAGGGTCACGGTGGGTCCAGAGCCTACCTGGAATCATTGGGCGCAAGGCAGGAATACACCCTGGAGGGGGCGCCAGTCCTTCACAGGGCAACACACACACACACACACACACACACTCACACCTACGGACACTTTTGAGTCGCCAATCCACCTACCAATGTGTTTTTTTGGACTGTGGGAGGAAACCGAAGCACCCGGAGGAAACCGAAGCACCCGGAGGAAACCCACGCGGACACAGGGAGAACACACCACACTCCTCACAGACAGTCACCCGGAGGAAACCCACGCGGACACAGGGAGAACACACCACACTCCTCACAGACAGTCACCCGGAGGAAACCCACGCAGACACAGGGAGAACACACCACACTCCTCACAGACAGTCACCCGGAGGAAACCCACGCGGACACAGGGAGAACACACCACACTCCTCACAGACAGTCACCCGGAGGAAACCCACGCAGACACAGGGAGAACACACCAACTCCTCACAGTCAGTCACCCGGAGTGGGAATCGAACCCACAACCTCCAGGTCCCTGGAGCTGTGTGACTGCGACACCGTGCCGCCCATAATGAAATACTGAGAACCCATTTCACAATGAATGCAATGTATTTGGAGAGGAGTACATTCATTTCAACCTATGTCTAAATGAAGGTATCTAACAAACCCAATGTGATTTTTGCTGGCAAGAAATTGTCACTAACCAATCGTCTTTGTTTTTCATGTTGGCATAGCAACAAGCAGCCTATCAGTGTATTGTATGTGTGTCTCAGCACTTGGTAATTTTTAACAGAACCTAAACAAAACTAAATCCCAGCTTCCTCAGCTCGTGTATGAGACGGTGAAACTCTGCTGCTTTATTTTTTCCAAAATCCAAAATGACATCACAACTGGAAGAAGACATGTTCTCTAATTGTTTGTTTTTTTGTTTTGTTTTTTAAATAAGTTGGACAAGGGGGCGGCACAGTGGTGCAGCAGGTAGTGTCGCAGTCACACAGCTCCAGGGACCTGGAGGTTGTGGGTTCGATTCCCGCTCCGGGTGACTGTCTGTGAGGAGTTGGTGTGTTCTCCCTGTGTCTGCATGGGTTTCCTCCGGGTGCTCCGGTTTCCTCCCACAGTCCAAAAACACACGTTGGTAGGTGGATTGGCGACTCAAAAAGTGACCGTGTGTGTGTGTGTATGTTGCCCTGTGAAGGACTGGCGCCCCCTCCAGGGTGTATTCCCACCTTGCGCCCAATGATTCCAGGTAGGCTCTGGACCCACCTTGACCCTGAATTGGATAAGGGTTACAGATAATGAATGGATGGATGAAGTTGGACAAGGCAGCAAAATTCCAGAAATAACACAGTGCATCCCAAGATGTTTTCAAGTAAAACCAAACAAACCAAACAGTGTAGACCCTATAAAAGACCCTTATACAAGTGTTATGATGTTTTGCCAGAGAATAGCAATGCACTCTTCTAACCCCTCAATAGCTGTGTGTATCTCTGTCATGTTTTATTTCCCTTTGACTTTTCGTTATTTATAAATTTGTCGGAAACAAACTCTCACGTTAAAAACTGAAAATCTGGAACAGCTGCTAAATAAACCTAGTATCTCTCTGTACTAACAATGCAGCATTATCCCCAACATCTCAAAGCTTAGTGAAATGATACACTGATATTAGAGCGACTTAACACAATAAACACACGACAAACAAAAACTCAGCAGCGTTAAAAACCCTGGCAGAAAACAAACGTGGAGCATGGACGCCTGAGGATATTCCCTTTCTGCGCCCATCTTCACTCGTTCCTTCGCAGACGCACAAAAGACGGAGATAAATGAGCATCTCTGAGATTGTATCAGAAAGAGTTACCTATCACAAAGAGGGGAAGATTCCTGCCTTTCTCTCCCTCTCCCTCACACATTCATAAAGGGCTTTGTGTGTGACAGACAGGCACTATTGTGCAGCTCGGGCGAAGGGAAGGCCGGACAAAAGAGCAGAAGAGAGACAGAAGCCATTACTCAACGTGCTGCTAAATGAACTGGTGCATGGATCCAAAGCAGCACAGATTTACAACAGAAAACTCAAGAAGCTGAGCACAAAACACATCGTCTGTCAATGCCAACAATACTGAGGAAGACAGACGCTCTGGAGAAACATTAGCAGCTTAAAAAATTCCTTCTTACTCTCTTCTCTGCAGTATAAGCTTCGTTAGCATGTAGCAATGAGCTTTCAATGATGACACAATTGAAAAGAATGGCTAATAAATCATATAAATATTACACAACTTCACCCTTCACTCAGTCAGACCGTGTTTGCTGTGATGTGTCCCAGTGTGAACATTTTGCTAATAAGGACAACATAAAGCACAACTTTGTTCCAGATACCACTCTTTTGTGCGGCTGAATGCTCTAATGAAGCGGTGATTGAGGCTAACAAGCAGCGGAAGCTAGTAGCACTTAGTACTATTACACAAACTGGCAGACGTGTGTATTCTCATGGAGCCCAACTGCCTCTCACTGCACTTTACTAACACAGCTCTGAACACACTCAGAACTTGTAACTGAACTCTGTACACTCACTGTAACGTCATAATTATTCATTAACACTGTTCTTTCTTTATAAAAAAAAAGCTGCTCTTTGTTCATTGTTTCACTTCAGTGTCAGACAGAGGAGGATGGGTTCTCCTTTTAAGTCTTAAGTTCTCTCTCCAGGTTATTTTTCCTGCTATTGTCACCTCAGGAGACGCTCAGTTGGGGCTAGGACTCTGAATTCTATAAAGCTGTTTTTTGACACCATTTATTTGAAATTTGCATTGCTGTGATCTTAATTTGCTGTAGATGGTTTTTGTGTGTGTTTCTTGACCCTGTAGGACATCAAAATACAGGGGGTCGTCGACTTCCGTTCCGTTCCTACGTCGGGTCGTAAACCGATTTTCGGTGTAAGTCGGAACATACGTACATACTGTACGTGAATAACATACTGTAAGCACTTATCCTATCCTCACACCTATCCTCCTCGACCCGAGCCGCGTAACCGTGTATTCTTCCGCCGCGCCGCACACATGTCTTTACGCAAAACCACGTAAGTAGAAACGAGGCTTTATACAGTAAATGGGAGATGTGTCATAACCACAAAACATCGTAACTCGGGACTGACGTAACCCGAGGACCTCCTGTATAGTTAAACCTGTTTAGATGCTTGAACCATATTAAACAGTGTCATATAGGTCTGGGCAGTTAATCGAAAAATAATCAAAATTTACATAATCTTGTGTACTATCCCTTTAAAACCACACTACCACGCTGTAGTCACGTGAATCTGCCCCGTCCAATCTGCCACATGGAGGAGAACCTAAACACGGAGGGCGACCAAGCGACTCCAGCAGCTCGTACTAAAAGGGTACTGTACAGGAACATTATTGTCACTAAAGGTACAAACAGGGTAAATGTACATTTAAAATGTACAGCAACTCTTTTAAAATTCAGTTGGGATTACTTAAAGTTCATTATACTCTCTTCACGAGATCTGAATAGTTGTAAGATTTCATTATAGGAATGTGTAAAAGTTACAGTAGCTAAAAGTAGCTAACGGTACTTAACACGTTAAGTGTTCTACCACAGTGACAGTTTTTCTCAGAATGTAGGGTATAACTTTCCCTTATTTGTTTAGTATTAGACTCATAGCTTCAGCACAAAAATTCAGAAATAAAATTCACATGAAATTTGATCTTGCACCGGCTTCTTGACTACATTCGATACACAGTTGCTATTTTTTTATAAACCTGTAAATTTGTTTGTGTTTTCTGCCACAAACCAACAGCTGAGAATATCAGAAGGTCTCCCAAAGTCGCCATTTTCAAGGATCCTTAATGCCTCTGAGAGACACAATAAACATAAGAGACCCTGTTGTTAAAGGAATTGTACGTCTGTTTCCTGTGACTGGTGGTAAATTACCTGAAACTCCACCCGTCCAAGTCTTAAAGCACCAACGGTGACGGGGCTGCAAAAGACCACAGGCCGATCTGAGAGTCCTCAACACTTTTAGTGTAGATCTTTTCTGAGACAGCGATTTTTACAGAAGGAAGCAATCAGCAGAAGAGGCTTACACAGAAATGACACATTAATACATTCAGTCAGTCCCTCGCATGCAACACAAGGCTAGATTTTGGACATGTACTCCTCAAACTTTACTCGTTTAGGACATATGTGCAATTTTGTTCACATTGACCACTCCCAAAACTAAGCTTCAACTGAGAGTCAAGGGATACTTTAAGACGACTGGGAAGGAATTACAGACAGCTGTGCAGTGGGAACTGAAGCTGGACCCCCCTCCCCCAGTCACTCAGCAGGAGAAAGCAGTCATGGAAGAGTGGGAGTTGACAGGGTGGCAGTGGGATGCTAAGTTTATCGTCACAGGAAACAGCAGTGACAGAGGAGGGTTTATAGGGACTGGCTGGTGTAGTTGAAATAGTGTTGGTTGTGGTCTTTTTCCCCAACTTCCCAAAGTTATTTCATTCTCCACCGAAGCCCACTGAAGCTATCCCAACATTGTATAACCTCCCATGTATTTAGTTTTTGACTGAAACGTACAGGCCGCGTCTCCAGGTTAAATTTCCACATTAAAATGGAAGATGGTTGGTCATAACTTGTTTACATCATCCATTTCCTTAACTCCTAGGGAAGAGATAAAATGGTGGTTTCTAGAGATATAACTTAACATTCCCAAAAGGTGAGTGGGACAACATTCATTACACGTTCTATCACCTTTCCACTTATGTCACAAGTAATTGATTATGAGTTCCCACCCAAAACTTGTCTGAACCTAGCGTGTCTCGCAAAGAACACCAACGTCACCTCAACACAGAGGGCAAACATGCAAATCCACATTAAGTCCAATTATAAGGACAGGGAGATAACCAGAGAGTGCCAGGTCAGGTACTCTGACCTGCTGCAACTGGGACTTGGCTCTGAATTTGAAATTCATTTGGAAGGGGTTGAAGAGAGAGAGAGAGACACAGAGAACAAGAGAGAGACAGAAGGACCGAGGGAACGGGAGCAAGAGAAGTAGAGGGGGCAGAAAGCCCCTGCTGTTCTCTGGTTGTGATTCCTAAATGAAGTATGAAGAACTCCAGGTCAGTCACGGTGAAAGGTTTTAGTGAAAGAGAAAGAAAGTAAAACAGAGAAAGTTAGAGAGGACAGAGCTGAGTGGTGTTTCATGGAGGAATAAGACACATAACATGCAAGTATACTAGACCAAACAATGACTCTAACCATCACACCCAAACATTTTGCACACACTGTTTTGTAGCGGTAACAGCTTCTAATCTTCTGGCAAAGCTTTACCCTAGATACCGAAGTAATTCTGTGAGGATTTGTTAGATTCAGCCACAACAGCATTAGCGGGTTTATGTTCCGGTCTCCTGAGAACATGACTCCACTGCAGACAACACTCCTGTGTTCTCTGGAGAAATGGAGCTCAGTCCAATACCTTTCAGATAAACTAGAGTGTTTCTTGAAACCCAAAAAACTTCACTGCAGTAATACTATTGTGGTTAATGCAATCAAATCCCCACAGCAGTATCCCCAGATCCTACCGGAAAGCCTTCCCAGAAAAATAGAAGCTGCAACACATCAATAAGGGAACAAACCCCACATCAGTTCTCTTGATTTCATAATAAATTTTGGATTGTACAAATCTACGCCATCACATCCGGACTGAGCACACCCTTATGACTGCATCCGTAATAGTATTGTCATATTTGTCTAACGAGGACATACACTTTGCTGTGTTAGTCATTAGATACAGACCTGTTTTAACGGCACAGCTGAAGGTTTCCCTGTAAAATTACACATTCATAAGGCCCCTATATCCTAATGTTATTATGCAGATGTTATTGCTCAGTTAATAGGGTTCAGCTTCATTCCACTTCAGGTCCTGGTTTCAATAACACCTCTGGGGCAAAACAACCAAGTGAACTGTTTTTATCAAACTGCCTGGATTGGCACTGCTTGCCAGAGCATGTCTGCTCTACTTTTCTCTTTCCTCATCATTCCCCTTATGTCACTCTATCACATACACTCAGAGAGAGAAAATGTATGGCATGCCCAGTCTGTGATCACACAGAAAACACAACTAAGCACCGGATTATATTAGAAATCAAGAAATCAGTTATTCCAATGACTAATTAAGTTATACAAGGTTTAATAATAGGCAGACGCTGAACATTTAAATTGAAGATCTTCAGAAATATATATTTTAAATATGTCTTAAAATACACATAAATGAACGTGTGCCAGATTTTATTTGTTACTCAACAGAGGTGAGGCTGTATTGTCTTCGTGCAAAAATGGCAACCAATAAAGTAGGCAAATGTTCGTACATGTTTTGTCAACTGATTTATTCAAGTTGCATAATAATGCATGTGCCTTAAGCTATATATATATATATATATATATATATATATTTCTTACTGTCAAATTAATAGTAGAACATTTTCCTGCAAATGGTCCAAATCGTCGTGACGATTATTCGAATATACTCTAATTAATCGACGACTATCTGCTAGAACAATCGAGTTTAATTAATAGCCGCGCTGTAGTCCCCTGAAGTACGAATTTACAGTAAAAGTGTGCGCCTAAATTGCACAATTGCAAAAATAAATAAATAAAAAAACATTCTAACCACTAAATTACTACTTTGTACAAATTCCTTTTCCACAAACTGTTTTCAAAGCCTCGTCCTCTACGCAGAAATTATGCTGAATGGAGCTCTGAATTTTTCCCAGAATATAGACACGGTTCTGAGAGCCCACTTTCACTCGGATACAGCCTAAGAACATAAAACGTGTCTTTAGTAGGGATTATGGTCTTAGTTAACTTTAAACAGGAGTGACTCCGTGTGGATTATCGTGTTCTTTCTTGTTGGTTGCTGTAGGGAACCCCGCTGTTTACAAAAACCCGTGCACGTGCAGCGAAAAAGTCTGAAAAAGCGCGAAAGTCGCTGTTTTATTCACTGCTGTGGAGAAAGTACGCCATTTTGTTTATTTTAATCCCACATTCAATGGTTTCTGGTTGATTTTATGAGGAAAAGTCCATGTTTTCTAACTTAAAAACTTGAGAACTGAGTCTATTTTCAGCCTCTGTGCGAATACACGAATGAAAACGTGGTTTCTGGAGGGTTGGTAAGTTTAAATATAGAACTCAGAAACGTCTGGTAAGTTTTCAAGCACGTTTATGAAAGTTCATATTGTTGTAGCAGAAAAATAGTTTTCTTACCTCTGTTAGATCTTTACCAAGTTCTTGAACAAGTTTAACTTTCTCCACGGAGTATGTGGGAAATAAGTCTTCCCCTTGCACCTCCTCTAAATGTGTGTGTGTGTGTAATGTCCCCCAAGACAACGCCCCTAACCACCTTTAATCGACGTCATTTACCCTCAAGGGTAAACAGACATAGACGTTTGCACGTCAAATTATACATTTCTCATGATGTGATTTAGTATCTCATATTAATGGTGTTTAGGCCTATAGGATACAATTATAGGTTTTTAGGATTTGATTTAGATCTATAGCAAATGGGGACTGACTCTAAGGGGTGTATCCCTTTCATCCCGCAACACATTTAAATCAAATACATACAGTGAGTGTCTTGTTCATTATATAATAATTTGCAACTCCTTGACTCCATCTACCATTATTCAATTTGAGGTTCACACTTAACCCAGTAAACAAGGGACGTCTCTGAACGTTCAAAATAGGTCTAAAAGTAGTCTGTCAAGGACATATTGTAAACGTCAATGGACGTCCAAAATCTATCTTAATAAGATAGTTAAGTGGTGACCAATCGATAACGTCAGTGGACGTCCAAAACGCGTTTTATACAAGTAATTTATTTCGGGACCAATTAATAACGTCAATAGACGTCCAAAATACGTCTAATAGTCGTCTTTTCAATGTCTGTGTTTGGACGTCTTTTCAACTTTCATTTTCAACCTTAAGAGAAAAAAGTTGATTAGACGGCAATCATTACGTTATTTCAACGTTGAATCAACGGCTAAATGTTTACTGGGAAGAGCTTTAACTGGGAGGACACAGAAAAAAAAACAGCCAAAAAGCAATGCCAATGTCATTCATTTTCTCTTTAATCACATTCATGGCCGTGTGCATCTGGCTGAAATTAAATTTAGTCAAAGAACGAACTTGAAGAAATGTTTTCTCTGATATATACATTCAGCACTACGCAAAAGTCAGAGACCACACTTCACCTTCCAGCCAGAACGTCTGCTTAGTAAAAATAAAAATGGAAAGTCAAAGGACAATAAGTGGAAAAAATATGTAGATTCCTAAACACTGCACGGATCAGATAATCCACTGAAACTTAATCAGTAAATACAGCTTTCATTTTTGAGAAGCTGAAAAACTAAAACTGCACTTTCAGCTCGGATCTGAAAAATTCTCATTCAATTTTCAACTCCACATCAAGGGTCTCAAACTACACCTAACCGTTAAGAATCTGTTACAGACACAAAACATTAGAGTGTGAAAATCATATAAGTAAGTTGCTAGTAGTCATATAATAATAATAATAATAATAATAATTGTGCCTCTGAGTGCAGAGTCATTAAATGTGTTTGGGATTGACTTGAATATATAAAAAAAAGTGCAACCAGTTCCTAAGGCTGAACTTTGGAGGTATGGAAAATCCATGCAGTTTTATTTAAAAAAACTAAATGTAAGTCTCCAGAAAAGAATGAAAGGTGTATAAAAGGCAAAGACATATTTCATACTGAAAAACTGAGTTTCATTTTTGAGGCTGCCTTGTATTTATTTATTTATATAAAATTGATGTTTCCTGCATTTTATTCTGATTTGAAAAAAGGATGAACTCTTCTTAATGGGTGCTTTGACAGGAAATAAAATAAATAAAGGGTGGTCTCTGACTTCTGCCCAGTACAATTTCCATCTACAGGATTCACATCTGACCAATGAACAGGTCAAAAATCTTTGTCCCAGTCCGATTCATCAACTGGTGATAAATCTGCGTGGTTCTCACCGCTGGAACTATCTGCCCCTCGATCCAGAAGACTGTGGACCTGTGATGAACAAACACAGCAGGTGGATTTAGGGCATGCAACAGCTACCCAATCATGTTGAATTTTAAGGACAATAAAAGGGACAGCGTTTTAACGTGAATATGAAAGGTTCTTACGTTTGGCACTATGGGAGGAGTGTGTGAGCCTTCACGTAGGGCTAACCAATCAAATCCTTCAAACCACCTGTTTAAGAGATGATAAAAACAAAATAATGAATAATAATAATAATATTAATAATAATATGTTATATTTAGATACCGCTTTTCAAGAACTCCTAAGAAGTTTAATAATTAAGAAACATTTACACATGCTGCACAAATAGTGAGGACAAGAAGCACTCAGACACTTGCTTTTGATATTTAAACACATCCTGTAAACTTAAAATTTACAAACAAAATCTTATTTGACTTTGAATCAAATCTACTTCAATCAAATCTAAGTGTAACATGTAAAGTGGCCAAAAATAAACCAACTTCTAGATTTTGATCTTGTAAAAAAAACTGTTAAAATAAATAAATAAAAAATAAACATTGGTTGCCGCAATAAGAAGTCCCGAAGAAAATAAAGAATAATTCCCACAATTCTCATGGGCAACAATAGTCAAATGAAAACGTTTGTTACTTTATAAACAAGAAAGACGCTAAAGAATCAGAAAATGAGGGGTTGTACATATTCCTCCAGTAAGACCACACCCCCTGAGACGTATGGTGGCAGGAAACTGTACTATGTCATACACAATTACATGGACCAACATTGAACTTTTCAGCCAAAGAAACTGAATCTTTGGAGAAGGTGCATGTTTCCACAGTCAATGACGCTAAACATATAGAAAAATATCTAAAAAGATCGTGGTTTCTTGAGTTGTGTGGATGGTCAATCTCCTGGTTTAAAATTTAAGACGGATTCTGAAATTGGAAAAACCATCAGTGGGACCCTGGTAACCTTTGGTAATTGAAGACAATTTCCCAAGATGAATGGTCTAAAACTAAACCACAACAGCTTGGAAAAGTTAATTACTTCTTAGTGTAGACATCTGGAAGCTTTAATTGCCAACAATAGCCTTGCAAGGAAGTACTAATATGACTTTATACTTTATTTTCAGATTTAAAAGCTAATATATATGTAAATCTGAAGAGAATAGATGCAGTGGAAGTACATTAAATTAAAAAAGTGACTGAACACATGAAGACCATTAAAGCCCAAATATGCCAAAGTCTATGTAATACATAAATAAAAGCATCTGCAGCAGAGGTGATTGCTCTAAGACTGCAAGGGAAGCTCAGCTTCTCCTAAAATGTAAAAAAATAAGTGAACAAATATATACTGTTGTGTGTACATGTCATTGAATAAATATTCACTACAACGCGATTAACTTTTGTTCAGAATCAGCTTCTTATCACTGGTAAAGACGTGGCTTTCCTCTCAATCATTCCTGCAGCTTCACAGTGCTTTAAACAGTGAGGACACTGAGCGTCCACAGAGTTCAATAGCGAAGCAGCGAAACGAGACGAGTCATTGCATAAATGCTGGGCTTTGTCCCGCCCATCGGACGCTCAGCGTCTCTGGGGGTCTATGGGGCAGTGGGCTGGCCTCGGCTGGCCCGGACGCTCAGCTTCTGCATGATGATTGGATGATCTGTCTGAGGCTGAATCCCTTTTTGATTGACAGCGAAATGAGCGAATCAGCGATCCTTTGGTGTAAAGATCCGTGGGAGCATTACATTTTCATTCTGTTCTGAGTTGAACCAGACTTTCTGAATCCTCTTAGCGGCATTTTCTTTGTTAAAAAATGACTAGTGACAAATCGAGCTTCTATTTCTGGTGGGTTTTTTGTAGCTGCTTGTGTTTGGAGACTGACTTCTATCACACTTTCTGACTTCTATCACAGTGTCTGTCCAGCGGGTGCTGCTGAGCCCCTCCACCGTCACAAAGCACTCACAGGCGGACACACTTCACATGGGCCAAGGCCGTTTAAGCCTAGCTCTGCTGGCCATTGAGAGGACACTAGTCAAGTCCCTGGAAAAGACGCCTTGTTGGTACGACAGGGTCACAGATCATTTTCTTGAAAAGGAACGACATGACGTTTCATGATGTAGGCCAAAATTGAGCTTCCCCTCCTTGAAAGACCAGCATCCGCCACTGATCTGCAGTAATAACTTCCTTCTGAAACAGAAAAAAACAAGTCATTTTTGTGCTCACTTGTGCCCGCGGATGTCCTTGACCCCGTTCCTCTGTCCCAGTCTCTCGGTGGGGTTCTCTCTGGAAGTGGGGTGATAAATGACAGCAGGATCACACACAGACCCTCATAATAATGTGGAGCACAGCTATTCTGAGAGATAACACACTGAGTGTGAGAGTGCGTAAATACTGGAGAGATGAATACATGAATAAATTGAGCTAGTTCTTTTGTAGGTGAATGGCTTTTGAGATTTGACACACTAACTTCAGCGAATGTGAATATAATCACAGGAGGCACTTTAACATCCTGGTAGTGCTGGCATGTCTGAACAGCAAGGCAATTTAATAATCACACTTAAAGGAATAGGCAAGGCAAGGCAAGTGTGTTTACAGAGCACCTTTCGTGCACAATGGCAATTCAACATGTTTTATATACACTTAATAACCACTGGATTAAGAACACCCACCTTGTCCCTTTCATCATCTCCACTGACCACACAGCAGCAACTGTATCTCTGCATACTTTCTTATCCCCGTTTCACCCTGCTTTTCAATGGTCAGGGCCCTGGCTGGAGTTGGTGTGTGTTGCACTGGTGTGAGTGGATCAGACACAGCAGTGATGCTGGAGTTTTTAAACACTGACCTACCTCACTGATCCACCTTGTAGATGTAAAGTCTGAGACAGTAGCTCAGATCTGCTGCTGCACAGTTGGTGTTGGACGTCCTCTAGTCCTTGATGCTGCCGTCTGGATCTGTTTTTCAGTCGGTGGACTGTTCTCAGTCCAGCAGTGACAATGAGGAGATTTAAAAACTCCAGGAGCACTGCTGGGACTGATCCGTTCCTACCAGTGCAACACACACCATGTCAGTGTCACTGAAACACTGAGAGTGGTCCACCATCCGAATCATACCTGCTCTGTGGTGGTCCTGTGGGAACTGTAGAACTACAAAGTGCTACAAGGGAGGTGTTCATAATAAAGTGATCGTTCAGTGTTGTAGTGAACAGTAGTGAAATAAATGTGTTTACTTATACTTTCCGAGTTGTGTCACACACTATGGCCAAAGACCAAAGTTATTAACAGGTAGTTTGTCCCTCTTTTACTCTCTGCGAAGGCTTTACAGCTGATGGAACATTTCTGTGAAGGTTTGATATTATTTAGCTGTGTTTAGTCTTAGTCAACATTCAGGAGAGTAAATTTGTCTATTACATTTGGGATAATTGCAGCTTCACCAGTGTGTGCTGTGTTGGTACTCTCAAGGGTACATTCCTGCACCTTCAGTTAGGGAACAAAATTGTACATTATTCTATCTTAATTATATCATGTTCTTTTATTTAATACAGTGTTGTAATGAGGGCAACATGGTGGCACAGCAGGTAGTGTCACAGTCACATAGCTCCAAGAACCTGGTGGTTGTAGGTTCGAGTCCTGCTCTGGGTGACTGTCTGTGAGGAGTGTGGTGTGTTCTCTCTGTGTCTGTGTGGGTTTCCTCCGGGTGACTGTCTGTGAGGAGTGTGGTGTGTTCTCCCTGTGTCTGCGTGGGTTTCCTCCGGGTGACTGTCTGTGAGGAGTGTGGTGTGTTCTCCCTGTGTCCGCGTGGGTTTCCTCCGGGTGACTGTCTGTGAGGAGTGTGGTGTGTTCTCCCTGTGTCCGCGTGGGTTTCCTCCGGGTGACTGACTGTGAGGAGTGTGGTGTGTTCTCCCTGTGTCTGCGTGGGTTTTCTCCGGGTGACTGTCTGTGAGGAGTGTGGTGTGTTCTCCCTGTGTCCGCGTGGGTTTCCTCCGGGTGACTGTCTGTGAGGAGTGTGGTGTGTTCTCTCTGTGTCTGCGTGGGTTTCCTTTGGGTGACTGTCTGTGAGGAGTGTGGTGTGTTCTCTCTGTGTCTGCGTGGGTTTCCTTTGGGTGACTGTCTGTGAGGAGTGTGGTGTGTTCTCCCTGTGTCTGCGTGGGTTTCCTTTGGGTGACTGTCTGTGAGGAGTGTGGTGTGTTCTCTCTGTGTCTGCGTGGGTTTCCTACGGGTGACTGTCTGTGTGGAGTGTGGTGTGTTCTCCCTGTGTCTGTGTGGGTTTCCTCTGGGTGACTGTCTGTGAGGAGTGTGGTGTGTTCTCCCTGTGTCTGTGTGGGTTTCCTCCGGGTGCTCTGGTTTCCTCCTGTAGTCCAAAAACACACGCTGGTAGGTGGATTGGGGACTTTAAAAAGTTGTTTGTAGGTGTGAACGTGTGAGTGGGTGTATTCCTGCCTTGCGCCCAATGATTCCAGGTAGGCTCTGGACCCACTGCGACCCTGAACTGGATAAGGGTTACAGATAATGAATGAATATTATAATGAACTGTTACAAATATTCATGTCTTCTTCTGTGGAACAGAATGTATTGTACCTTTAGGGAACACAACTGGACTTTAACACCACTGTTGTACCTTTAAAGATACCTTTACGCTGTTTATACCTTTAGTGATCAATAATGTACCTCTACCATACCTTTTTTGTGAGTGTGGAGTCATGGGAGTGTCATTGGAGCTTGCATGGGAGTAACGTATTTGGAGCAGAAGCTGCTAGCAGGTCAAACCCATACATCCCTCAAAGCTATCACTAGCTTTCTTTAGAGTTAAGTACACACAACAGATTCCAGCTTAATATCAACAGAAACTAACACACCATGCTTGGAATCCTTTTTGCCTTTTACCTGCAAAGTTTCTTGATGATGTCGACCACAGGTTTGCTCATGGTGTTAGGGAACTGCACAGCATCAGTGCCTTTCAGAATCGCTGCGTAGACCTTTAACTGATCTGAGCCTGAGAACGGGGGACTGGAGGAGACAGAATGGACACATAGTCAGAGTCATATGCAGTCGTTTGAACATGCCTTAAACAACAAGTTATGTTTACTTTTTGAACAATTACTTTCGGTTATCTTTCATAAATCATTTATAGGGGCTTATTCCAGCAAGTTCCAGTTGACATAAAGGCTGCTTTAGTTAGTTTCAGCGTAGGAAGAGTTATTATATATGCTTTTTGTTGGAACAAGCTTTTATAAATGTTATTGCATACTTTCAAAAAAAAT
>NC_089813.1:7444422-7449422 GCF_029633855.1 Hoplias malabaricus | reverse complement strand
GGTTGGTTGAGCTGATGGAGTATACAGTGAGGTCCCATTGCCATTGCATCTTCCACAGACCCGTTGGCCTGATATGCAAACTGCACAGGGTCCAGCCAGAGGACTGTGACATTTACCATCCAGTACCAGTTTCTCAAAACATTTCATGAATACACATGTCAGAGCAATGTGTCTGTAGTCATTTACTCCAGAGATGGAGGGGTTTTATAACAGGACATTTAAAGCCGGAAGTTCTTTGCACAGCTTCAGTGATTGTTGGAGCATCTTAGTGAAGACAGGTGAAAATTGACCAGTGCAAAATTTAAAGACAAGGGGGTAAAATACCACCCAGACTTGCTGTCCTCACTTTCTGTCTCTGGAAGTGTCTGCACACATCCTGTTCACAGATCATGAGTGCTGGCCTGGAGGCAGTTAGAGTTGGGGGAGGTGTTCTGATGTTAGTGCTGTGCTTTGAATGAGGTGTGAATGGGAGCTGGAGAGCTGTGTGGAGCTGGGCTTTTTGAACCTGCAATAAGAGGCATTCAGCTCGTCAACCAGATGACAATCCTCCTTTGTCTAGGGGACGGCTTCTTGCAGCTGGTGATGTCTTGTAGGCTTTTTCTCATAGCTGATGGGTAGTTGGCGGACATCATAATATTCGGTTGCTGGAGTAGCTCTTTTTGGCAGCTTTAATTTCTTTGTTTAAAGCATTTCTTGCCCTACGGCATCCAGTCTCCACTTTTTAGGCCTCCTCCGCTGATGTGAGATGTTAAAGTGTCAGAGTATTCATCCAAAGTGTCGGCTGCACTTTCACAATTCGAGTGATATTCTGTCTATAAAAGAATGAGTGATTTTAGGCAGTCCCTACCCTCCTCCAAAAGTTACATAGTGCCGTTTCCATAATGTTGACCCTAGAGTAGCAACAACAGAGGCTCTGTTCTCCCTATTACAGGTCAGTGAAGCTTCACAATTATTTTTAAGCTGTGATTCAAATGTAAAAATATTACCTAGTGTTCCTTTAACATTGTTGCATTTACTGTGTAGTAGTTTTCGTGCAATTCCATTTAAGCATAAAGTCAAAATAACACACCATACAAAATACATTAATAAGAGTGTCCTAATATTGAAAATCTCACCAGTTGCGTGATGCCATATCGTCCCTCTCCTACGTTACACAGCACTTGGACATCACTGTACGACACGTCACACAGCCCACCCTCCTCCTCGTCTGCCCTGGGAATATAACAAGTCAAAGCAAGATAAAAAGGTGTATTCTTAATGTTAGCGTAATGCTAGTCTTATACATTGGTAAAATAGAAGAGCACAGAGTCTGTACTAGGGTCATACTTGACTTTTGGGTCATTGTTTCCATTATCTCTTGTGTCTTCCAGTTCCCCTGTCAACCTCTTCAGAGACCTGGGGAGACACAAAGAACATTCATTCATCTTCCGTAAGCACTTCATCCTGTGTCATAGTGTGACCAGTGTCTACCATGAATCATTGGGGGCCAGTCCCTCACAGGGCCATTGACTTGAATGTTTACCATTAATAAGTTGTGTCATCATATTACGTAAAGTATAAAACTTGGCAAGATCTACTTACTCTCTGGCTATGACCAGGCATGTGACATCACCCACAGCGATGACACTCAAAGACCTTACAACTTCTCTGTAGAAAGAAGACAGGCTCTCATTATTATATAGTGCACAGTTATTATAGCAACAATACATAGTGTCAATGTAGATTCAGTAACAGTCTCTATTCTTCTAGGAAGGCTTTAGACTAGATATTAAAATTCTGCTGTGAGGATTTGTTTGCAGACAGGCAGAAGAGTATTAGTGAGGTCAGGTACTGATGTTGGACGAGTAGTTCTGGATTCAGATGTCGAGATTTGTTGCTTTTTCACTGCAGGGCGCCTACACTAATTGGTCCTACTCCACTCCACTCGGCTGTACTCACTTTTTTTAGTCCCTGGTACCTGGTTTGTTCTCCACTACTACAGCTCCCCCACAAAATCTAACCAGTGACATCATCATTTACTCACATTGTTTACACTTGGCATTGTGTATGGTGACATTAGACTTTGAAGGGCTCCATTTTGTTTAATGCTTCTTCATGGAGTTTATACAAGGTGTACATCTGCAACTGTGTGTGCTTAAATTAGCAGAAGTCATTGTGTAAATACACAACGGATGATATCTGTTGAAAGCTGTGATCGTAGTCTGTTTGAAGGCTCGCGTTTCTCAGCCTTCTGCAGGTACGAGTCTGTGGAGGCTTCCCTTTAACCGCAGGGACTCAGCAGACACTTGATTTGGGCTAAAGTAGTGAGTGGCCCCTTCTGTGCTGCTGATTGCCTGTGATTTGGAGGATATCATGTGGCGGATAATGACAGAACGGTGCAGAAAAACAGCAATCCATGTCCTCGCAGCAGAGAGGGGGTACGCTCAAGTGGAGAAAGTACAGACACCCTGTCCACATAAATCATTCAGTATCCTGAGGTGGTATTTCAGGAGATACTTCTCCAACGGTTCTACACCCCTCACACTGAATACCTATCAGTATAGGGGCTTCATTTTCTGCTCCAATTATATCCTTCAAGCAAGCTAGAGCACAAATCTAATTCACACAATTTTCCCCTTACTCCAAATGAGCTGAGACTTCTAGTGTCTGAAGTCTGCCTCCATACTTCAGAACTTAAACAGACTTGCTAATGGGGTTTCTGACACTGCTGTTGATAAAAGTGGATAAAATATGGACAGAAATTAGCCTTCATAAGGCGGCTACTACAGTTTTTATGCACTTTATAGATAGCCATGAGCCTTACAGTTTCAAAAAACACACGAAAAGCCTATTTAAGTGTGGCCTTTCTCATTCTAAAGACACAGGCCTTAATTTCCTGTTAGCATTCAACTCGTAGCCGCAGTGCAGGACTAAAGAGGCAGAAATCAGACACTATAAAATGGATGAACAGGAATGTTCATCCATTTTAAATGTTCAGTTTAAAACGTATTTTTTATTAAATAATAACAATATCTCTTTTATCATAAGCGTACGACAGAAATCTGTACGTTTTGGTGTAAATATTAAGAGTACTAAAGCCTGATGAGTAGTGGCTGGTGGCGCCCCCTTGTGGAACCTGTGGTCTCTTACCCTTTCAGAGCTCTCTCTCCGAAGCAGTCTCCTCGAGCAAGGATGGACACACACACACTCTCCTCGCTGACCGACTGCCTCTCCAACACCCTCACCTGACCATCAGACACAACACATTCATCACTACGTTCACACACACTCATACACTCGTCTGAACAGGCAGCAACTGACAATTTCATCTCAACAAGAAAATGCTAGCAATTTCTAAAGCGAGAATGACTAGTATGTATTTTTAATAAAAACAAAGCAGTGTGGTTCACTGTCTATTGACAATGAGTGGCACTTTAATAGGTATATTAATGAAAATGTGTCCAGTTTTGCATTTATAATCTAATCCATAGAAATATTCCAGTAGTTATGAATGCTAAACCTCAGTGTCTTATCATAATGTAACGTTTCATGCTAATCTGAAGCACAATTCCATCCCATAGTTATGCTAATCAGTGATTATGCCAAACTCTGGAGAGAAAAAGAGCCCCAATAAAAGCTCAGAAAGCCAACTTTCTCCTCATCAAACACCAAATAATACATAATACAAAAACGGACAAGCATCCAAGATGGCTGCTGCTGGATAACAGCATTATACAGTCACAGAGTCAGACAACACATCACCAGGTCTATTCAGCCATTTTAAAAAATCCCCTTCATTTCTATCACTGAAAAATTTGGGATTCCTAACTCTAATGACACAATCACAGAGATGCACAGACCCAGTGAAGCCACACAAAGTACACATGACCTCACTGTAATACATCTGACTGTGTTCAACAGCAGCGTTTCTCACCTGACCACGGCTCACGATGAAGAGAGCGTCTCCTGGACAGCCGTGGCGAATAATGTAGTCCCCCTCCCTGTAATGTAACTGACAAAGTGGGGTGGGTGTCATGTGTCATGGAAATATGGACAATGAATCACATCAGATTTAGCCAAAAGGAGTCACGTTTTCCAACAGTAACGACGAAATAATGCTAGTTTTTAACTGCGTATTTTGTATGACACATAGTTTATCTGCTTATTGCTCCTTATTTTACTCTGCTGCTGTAACAATGCACATTTCCCCTTGTGGGATAATAAAAGGTCATCTTATCTTTTGTATTCATGCATCATTTCTGAACTGTAGCTCATGCAAAACAGTGGCAAATCTCCTGAAAGTGTACGTTTGAGGAGGCATTATTTTCAGTTATAATTGTTGGCCAGTTTTCAGACTGGTTTCCCAAGACCATCCCCAGGATTCATGCAATGTGTCCTTAATATAGTTGGCAGTTACAATGTGTAAAAAATATGTTTCGTCATTCATGGATGCACCCTTGAGTTTCTGCATCCTTAATCCTGCCCCTAACCCTACGTCTGAGTCTAACCATAAACATATCCTTGAATACTACCCTAAGCCTAAGTCTAAGCTCCAAAATAACTGCAACAACAGGAGTGTCCCCTGTTTAAAGTTCTCCTACAGTCCATCCATCCATTATCTGTAAGCGCTTATCCTCTTCAGGGTCACGGTGGGTCCAGAGCCTACATAGAATCATTGGGCGCAAGGCAGGAATACACCCTGGAGGGGGCGCCAGTCCTTCACAGGGCAACATACACACTCGCACATTCACTCACACACTCACACCTATGGACACCTTTGAGTCACCAATCCACCTACCAACGTGTTTTTGGACTGTGGGAGAAAACCGGAGCACCCGGAGGAAACCCACGCAGACACAGGGAGAACACACCACACTCCTCACAGACAGTCACCCGGAGGAAACCCACGCAGACACAGGGAGAACACACCACACTCCTCACAGACAGTCACCCGGAGGAAACCCACGCAGACACAGGGAGAACACACCACACTCCTCACAGACAGTCACCCGGAGGAAACC
>NC_089813.1:3574112-3577007 GCF_029633855.1 Hoplias malabaricus | reverse complement strand
ACACACTCTATCAGATTTATGCTAATGCACAGATCAGCCAAAACATTACAATCACCTCCTTGAATCTACACTCATTGTCCGTTTCATGAGCTCCACTGACCATAGAGAAACATTTTGTAGTTCTACAATTACAGGTTGGATTCCACCTGTTGCTCTGCATACTTTGTTACCCCACTTCCCCCCTGTTCCTCAGTGCTCATGACCCCCACAGAGCAGGTGTGATGTGGTGGTGGATCATTCTCAGCTGCAGTGACACTGACGTGGTGGTGGTGTGTTAGTGTGTGTTGTGCTGGTGTAGAGTGGATCAGACACAGCAGTGCTGCTGGAGTTTTTAAACCCCTCAGTGTCTGGACTGAGAACAGTCCACCGACCAAAAACATCCAGCCGACAGCGTCCTGTGTCACTGATGAAGGACTAGAGGACAACCGACACACACTGTGCAGCGACAGATGAGCTACTGTCTCTGACTTTACATCTACAAGGTGCTTCTGAATGGTAACTGGAGCAGATCAAATAAACAATTAGTTAATTTCAATATTTTTGCTGATCTCCACCGACCTGAGGATTTCTTCTTGTGGTAGATGAATCCAGCAGATAAAAGGATGATCCCCAGCACCAGCCCCAACATTCCAATAGTGATATTTCTCCCTTTATTCTTAGAAAAAACAGGATCTGTTGGGCATTTTCATCAATGTTAGAGAATGTGGTTATCAGTGGGAACTTATCAAGGCTGTTTTCATAATCTTACAAAACAGGACTGTTTTAGAAAACTGACAACCATGCAGTAAATATTGCAGAAATGCAATGCTGTCATGACAGATTATATCCACCTTAATCTCTGCTGTAACTGATAGATATTTGGCATCATCACTGCTTGTGTTACAAGCTGTTTTCTGCTGAAAGTAGTTTATTTAGTTTACATTTTACAAGAGATGTTATGACAACCGGTGAATGTGTCTCATTTTACCTCTCAGAATTCACTGACGTTCCTCCGAGCAGCATCTAGTATCAAATATCATGGCAATAGTTTTTTTATGATGCTAAAAGACTTGCATTGGCCAATGTTATAACTGAGTTTGTAACTCATTATGACCAAGTTTTCAGGAAGAGTAGCATCCTCATCAAATGCCTGAACTCTTTCATCTGGCTCCACCAGAGGATACAGATTCTGAGCTCATCCTGAATTACAGAACTCTTCACCTCATCACAGAAACCAGCTGGAGAAAACTCTGTTAAACCACTTAGATCTGTGATCTTGTTCTTTCGGCCATTACCCAAAGCTCATGGCTGTTCTTGAGGGTGGGGACTGACCAGAAACGGAGAGCTCCCACTACAGTCTGATACTACGACTGCATCCCTGCAGCCACCACACTTAACCACATCTCACAGTCCCACTGCTCATCAATTACCAAATAGAGCCTGAGATACTTGGACTCCTCACTTGGGGAAGCTTCTCACCCTCTACTTTGAGGGAGCATTTCATGTTTTCCAGTCGATAATCATAGCCTCAGATTTGGAAGAGCTGATACGCATTCTGACCATTTCACAAAGCTTTTGTGAAGCTAAACATCTCTGTACAGATATTTGCAAATAGTAGACCCCTGACAGAAGCTCTGGTTGCTCCCTGCAAACCTGTCCATGAATATCAGGAATACCCTGGTTCATAACATGGTTCAAAAACATATCATTATTCAGTGATAACCGCCACAGGGTGAAGTTACCATATTCTTTTATGAGACTCTTCCCAGTTCTTTCCAATTATCTCAAAGACACATAATGTTTGTCCTCACCCCAGTCGTAGACCATAGGTCCTGAAAAGCTGGCGTGCTCCACCACACAGGAGATCTTCTCTCCAAACTGAGGTGTGTACTCCAGGTGAGAGTGGACCTGGTAGTACCAGTCTCCATCAGCCATCTCCTCAACGGAAATCACACTAGAGGTCACTTTTTTCCCGTCTCTCAGCCAGTACACATCGATGGCTGGAGGGTAGAAGTCATAAGCGCTGCACATTACCATGGATATGTGTCCACCACTGGGCTCCGGTTCTGACCTGAGACGGATCTTTGGTTTCACTGCAAGCAGCAAAGACAGCGAAGTGTATTCAGAATCAGCAGAAACCATTACTATAATATTTATTTAACATACATTGCTTAAGATAGTACTATAAAAATGTGAGATAAAAATCTGTCAATTACAGAAAGACATACCAGTTTTCCACAGATTTGATCTGTTTAGTAAATTATTAATAATATAACACACTAAACATTTAGGGTCTTGTTTTGCAAATGATAATTCAGCTTTGTGTTATAAGACTGAGCTTATACTTAATAATTTAGCATTCGGTTACTTTTTTTTGCCAGTGATAATTTCAGCCTGAGTTCATGGAAAGCCAAGGAAGTCAAGGCAGGGTGTGCTTGCAGAAACCTTTGCTACTGCTCCTATCCTACTCCTCCCTTCCTACTGCTCCTCTTTTACCCCTGTTGTGAGTTTATATGCTTTGCCTTTGTCTTTTCACTTGCTTTGCTTTTGTGTTGCCTTGCTGTTTGTTAGCTATTGTTCTGTGCTCTTGGGCTTTTGTTTGTGTTTAATTATTATTTTTTTGTTTTGTTTTAGGGTTAGGGTTAGGAATTCTGTAATTAAAATACAATTTGCAGCTATCAAGGCAACTTATTTTCATGGGAAGTCCATGGTTATTTCAGCAAGGCAATGCCAGGTCTCATTTTGTGTGTAATAAAACAATGTAGTTTCATAGAGACTGAATGTGTATGCTTGACTGGCCGGCCTGCAGTCCACACCTGAACAATATGGTCACCATGAAGAGCAAAAGACAATGGGACTCTCCTTGGACTGTCAAACATCTATGCGTTGAAGGCATCAAATTTAGAAATTAGACTT
>NC_089813.1:3545349-3573912 GCF_029633855.1 Hoplias malabaricus | reverse complement strand
ATAGTAGGTATGATCAGGATGAAGCTGTTACAGACGATGAATGGATTTGTATTTAATGGATATTATATTTTATAGATCCGTGCTGTTGGACAGTCCTACAAGAGAAATCTCTATAGAAATATGAATGCCCCAGGGGGCCTTTCTCCATCTCATGCCTCTCTAATCCACACACACACACACACAGCTCAGTGAGGCTAAAACCAGCCTGTGTTCCTCTGTGTAACAGAGTGTGAGCTGCAGGAAGGAAGTGGGCCGGTGGTCTCTCTCTCTCGCTCGCTCTCTCTCTCTCTCTCTCTCTCTCTCTCTCTCTCTGTGTGATAAAAGCAGAGCAGTAGGAAGAAAGAGGAAGAGAGAAATAGCCGGGGGTTTGGGGGGGGGTTTAAGGCTGAACTTTAACCACACAGAGCTGAGGGAATATTTTAAGCCTCGTTACAGGGCGAAGGAAGTGTCAGACGAGGAACTGACTGGTGTGTAGTTTTAATTTTTACTGATGCTTTTTTTTTGCAGGCCACTGATATTATTGAATGCACTTATGTTTAACCTTAAGATGTACAGGAAACCATCCTTACACCAAGCCAACTTTAAAGCAGCGTTGTGTAACGTTTGGAGACCCCTCTGGTGGAAATGTGTAAGTACATGAGATTTTGGCCCACGTCTCTGAGTGAAAGCGGAGGAACTTGATGATTGCCGTCGTCGTATCTTCATCGGTGTAACGCTGATACTCTGTTTGAGAGCCTCTCGGCTCTTCACGTATTTATCCCACTCAATCAGAGCCGCTTGTTTGGCATTCATTGTAAAGGTTTGCGCAGTGACACTCAGCAGCTCACACACAGGGCTGTGGCAGTAACTGCAGTATTGTAATCCCTCGCTATCCTACTCCAGGTGACTGTCTGTGTGGTGTGTTCTCCCTGTGTCTGTGTGGGTTTCCTCCGGGTGACTGACTGTGAGGAGTGTGGTGTGTTCTCTCTGTGTCTGTGTGGGTTTCCTCCGAGTGACTGACTGTGAGGAGTGTGGTGTGTTCTCCCTGTGTCTGCGTGGGTTTCCTCCAGGCGACTGTCTGTGAGGAGTGTGGTGTGTTCTCCCTGTGTCTGCGTGGGTTTCCTCCGGGTGACTGTCTGTGAGGAGTGTGGTGTGTTCTCCTTGTGTCTGCGTGGGTTTCCTCCGGGTGACTGTCTGTGTGGTGTGTTCTCCCTGTGTCTGCGTGGGTTTCCTCCGGGTGACTGTCTGTGAGGAGTGTGGTGTGTTCTCCTTGTGTCTGCGTGGGTTTCCTCCGGGTGACTGTCTGTGTGGAGTGTGGTGTGTTCTCCCTGTGTCTGCGTGGGTTTCCTCCAGGTGACTGTCTGTGAGAAGTGTGGTGTGTTCTCTCTGTGTCTGTGTGGGTTTCCTCCGGGTGACTGACTGTGAGGAGTGTGGTGTGTTCTCCCTGTGTCTGTGTGGGTTTCCTCCAGGCGACTGTCTGTGAGGAGTGTGGTGTGTTCTCCCTGTGTCCGCGTGGGTTTCATCCGGGTGACTGTCTGTGTGGAGTGTGGTGTGTTCTCTCTGTGTCTGTGTGGGTTTCCTTCAGTGACTGTCTGTGAGGAGTGTGGTGTGTTCTCCCTGTGTCTGCGTTGGTTTCCTCCGGGTGACTGTCTGTGTGGAGTGTGGTGTGTTCTCTCTGTGTCTGTGTGGGTTTCCTCCAGGTGACTGTCTGTGAGGAGTGTGGTGTGTTCTCCCTGTGTCTGCGTTGGTTTCCTCCGGGTGACTGTCTGTGTGGAGTGTGGTGTGTTCTCTCTGTGTCTGTGTGGGTTTCCTCCAGGTGACTGTCTGTGAGGAGTGTGGTGTGTTCTCCCTGTGTCTACGTGGGTTTCCTCCGGGTGACTGTCTGTGTGGAGTGTGGTGTGTTCTCTCTGTGTCTGTGTGGGTTTCCTCCGGGTGACTGTCTGTGAGGAGTGTGGTGTGTTCTCTCTGTGTCTGTGTGGGTTTCCTCCGGGTGACTGTCTGTGAGGAGTGTGGTGTGTTCTCCCTGTGTCTGCGTGGGTTTCCTCCGGGTGACTGTCTGTGTGTAGTGTGGTGTGTTCTCTCTGTGTCTGTGTGGGTTTCCTCCGGGTGACTGTCTGTGAGGAGTGCGGTGTGTTCTCTCTGTGTCTGTGTGGGTTTCCTCCGGGTGACTGTCTGTGAGGAGTGTGGTGTGTTCTCTCTGTGTCTGTGTGGGCTTCCTCTGGGTGACTGTCTGTGAGGAGTGTGGTGTGTTCTCCCTGTGTCTGCGTGGGTTTCCTCCGGGTGACTGTCTGTGAGGAGTGTGGTGTGTTCTCTCTGTGTCTGTGTGGGTTTCCTCCGGGTGACTGTCTGTGAGGAGTGTGGTGTGTTCTCCCTGTGTCTGCGTGGGTTTCCTCCGGGTGACTGTCTGTGAGGAGTGTGGTGTGTTCTCCCTGTGTCTGCGTGGGTTTCCTCTGGGTGACTGTCTGTGAGGAGTGTGGTGTGTTCTCTCTGTGTCTGCGTGGGTTTCCTCCGGGTGACTGTCTGTGAGGAGTGTGGTGTGTTCTCTCTGTGTCTGTGTGGGTTTCCTCCGGGTGACTGTCTGTGAGGAGTGTGGTGTGTTCTCCCTGTGTCTGCGTGGGTTTCCTCCGGGTGACTGTCTGTGAGGAGTGTGGTGTGTTCTCCCTGTGTCTGCGTGGGTTTCCTCCGGGTGACTGTCTGTGAGGAGTGTGGTGTGTTCTCCCTGTGTCTGCGTGGGTTTCCTCCGAGCTGCCGAATGGCCAAGTGTCAGTCTTCTTTTATAAAATTTAAACTATGGCAGCAAACCTAGTCACAAAACCAAATGCTTTGTCAGTTTGGGAGCTTTTAAGATGAGACAAAATTCAACACCCGTGCTAGAAAAGTCACTCTGAAACAGCGAAATACGGCAAATTTGAGATCTCATCTAGCTACCTATCGTCCAGCTCTCGAAGCACAACTGCCTCCACCAGTGTCGAGTCCTGGAGCAGCCTCAAAACAAACAGCTCAGGCCAGCACCTGCCGACAATTAGGAACATAGCACCAGGATCTGAATAAATGTAGCACTTTGAAGTGGTGATATCGCATATTGCAGCGTTGAACCCTGGGTAAATCAGCACATTGATTTAGTCCGTGAACTTCCCTCTTGACTCTGTTAACTTGCTTCCTTCAGTCGCACAACGCAGCTGTAAGTGTAAATGTGAACTGAAACTCTAACTCTAAAGATCTGATTTGTATAAACAAAGGTCATAATGCTTCCAAACAGGAGATGCCAGAGTAACTGCATCACGCTCCTCATGCGCTCCTCAGACCGGAGCAGAGGGTGGATGAGTTTGGTGTCCTCCTGCTGGGTGTAATGTGGAGAATAGTCATTGCTCTGTCATTGCTACTCCGGGCTCTGCACTGCACTATGTGACTGTTGGAGGAGGGTGCATTGCTGGTAAAGGGTTTATGACATCACACGTCTGAGGAACCGTTCCTGTCAGCTTGCTGAAGATGAAAGGTGAAGGGGGTGCAGGGTAGAGGAGTGCTGTATTGGTAGAGCGTCGAATACTGAATGGAGGAGGTGTGGAGTTACAGATTAACAGCGTTTTAAGGCGGTAGGGCTTTTGTTTCAGGAAAATAAATTGATCATTTTGATAACGTGAATGATTACATAAGAGCCACAGAGAGTGTGTGTGTGAGAGATTGTTAATGTTTGAATACTGAGACCTACTCACACAATACACACATGGCCTCTGTCCAGTCAACAGCAGGTGTTTACAACAAGCTAAATCTCTCTCTCTCTTGCTCTCACTCTCTTTCTTTCTCTCTCTCTCTCTCTCTCTCTCTCTCTCTCTCTCTCTCATTCTTTCCCTCTCACTTTCTCTCTCTCTTTCTCTCTCTCTCTTTCTCTCTCTCTCATTCTCTCTCTCTCTCTCCTCTCATTCTCTCTCACTTTCTTTCTCTCTCTTTCTCTCCCTCTCACTTTCTCTCTCTCTCTCATTCTCTCTCTCTCCTCTCATTCTCTCTCTTTCTCTCTCTTTCTCTCATTTTATTTTTCTATCTTTCATTCATTCTCTTTCCCTTTTTCTCTCTCTCTCCCTCTCACTTTCTCTTTCTTTCTCTCTTTCTCTCATTTTATTTTTCTATCTTTCATTCATTCTCTTTCTCTTTTTCTCTCCTTTCTCTCACTCTCTGTTTTTCTCTCATTCTCTCTCTTTCTCTCATTTTATTTTTCTATCTTTCATTCATTCTCTTTCTCTTTTTCTCTCATTTTCTCTCTTTCTTTCTCTCTCTCTCTCTCTCTCATTCTCTTTCTCTCTCTCTTTCTCTTTTTCTCTCCTCTTTCTCTCATTTTCTCTCTTTCTTTCTCTTTCTTTCTCTCTCTCTCATTCTGTCTCTCACTTTCTCGTTCTCTCTCTTTCTCTCATTTTATTTTTCTTTCATTCATTCTCTTTCTCTTTTTCTCTCCTCTCTCTCTCTTTTTCTCTCATTCTCTCTCTCTCTCTCTCTCTCTCTCTGGTACATTCCTGAAAGCGAGATTTCTCATTTTAACCAGATAAAATAATCCCAACTCAAGGCTGTCCGATAGAGAAAGAGCTGAGGCTTAAGTCACCTGTCCTCACAGAGAAGTGCTGCTTTCTGAAATACCCCAAGGAAGGAAAACTGTATGTCACAGGCTTTATCAGATGTTCACTGATTTTATTTTTATTTTCTTTAATGAATCATAACAGAGTAACTGAATCAGATGACTCAGTGGTGAATCAAGAGCCGTAACTAAACCGAATCTTTTAAGCGGTGACCTGAACTCCTCTTCTTGTCTCTTCTTTTTCTTCGCAGGTCGTTGACTGCTGGGACCCGGGACTCCAGAATGGACAGTGTGTCTTCCTTGGCCCCGCCCACATCCCGCGTGTAGAGGAACCTGTGCAGTCAGCATGTCCTCACACCCGCAGTCGGTGCCTCAGAGCCGCAGAGCTGTGGACGCTCGCAACCTTCCCAACCCTGGCAGCCTGCCGCTGCAGCTCACCCGCGCGCACACGGTACACACACACACACACACACGGAGCTATTAGCTGTGCACTGCTGCGACCCTCTGTGAACGGACGGGTCACTGGAGGTCAGCTCAGGTTACAGACCGATAAGCTGACCCTATGATGTGAGACGTTGGACACTGTCCTGTTTGTTTCTGTGCCGTGCGCAGGCCTGTTTCCGTAGCCTCGCGGTGTGTTGTGTGTAGTTTTAGGACTGATCTTTACTGTAAGGCTTACTCCTTCATGAGAGGAAGCATTCATGGCTGGCGCTCGGACAGTGTGCTTATTGTCTTCGCTGAGGGCGGCCTGGTCAGGAGGTTGATTCAGGGACATGAGCAGCTTTGTGTTTCTGTTGTTTGTGTCCTGTGCTGGATGCACAGATGGGGGACTGTAGCCGAGATGATGCAGGCCTGCTTCACTCGCCCCCGTGTGTTTGCTCCTACTGTACGGCTGCGGGTGTCAGTACCGGCGCCGCCAGCGTTTGGGGAGTTTTTGTTTGATGCCACAATACTAACAACATTAGACAATATATAGTGTATACTGTAGAATACTCCACTATTGGCGCGCACACACAGGACCACAACAGAGCACACTGTCCACTCTGTGAGACACTCCTTCCTCGTGGGTCCACCTTGTAGATGTAGAGTCAGAGACAGTGTGTGTCGCTCGTCCTCTAGTCCTTCGTCAGTGACACAGGACGCTTTTGGCTGGATGTTTTTAGCCGGTGGACTGTTCTCAGTCCAGACACTGAGGGTTTTAAAAACTCCAGCAGCTACTGCTGTGTCTGATCCACTCTACACCAGAACAACACACACTAACACACCACCACCACGTCAGTGTCACTGCAGCGCTGAGAATGATCCACCACCACATCACACCTGCTCTGAGTGTTGAAGAACAGGGGTAACAGAGGGGTAATAAAGTGCCCCTCTATGGTCAGTGGAGGTGAGGGAATGGACAGCACTAATAAAGGCACGAGGAGAAGCAGTGACCACAGAAGGAAATATCTGGAGCCTTGTACATTTCGCTTATTGCACTTACAAGCATTTTAGCTTCTCAACAAAAACAAGGGGGGAAAAAAAGATAATCTGGCAGTGAATGTTGGAGCAGATGCACTCACTGCTCTCGCGTTTTGGCCCTGTGCTGCGCGAGTGTAAGCCTGTGTTACATTATCTCTGTGTGGTCTTGTGTGCTTGGCAGGACGTTGGCATGGTGGACTTCCACCCGCGAGACTACACCTCCCACCTGCCCCACGCTGCCCTGGCCCAGCCGCACCGGCGCAGACCCTCACTGCTGTCAGAGTTCCAGCCAGGAAGCGAGAGGTAGGATCCACACACACACACACACACACACACACACAGAGTCATGGTCATGTGATAAGCCAATTGCTCTCCCCCTTTCTTTTCATCAACGTCTCGTTTTGTCCTATGTTTTCTGACTTAGACATCACACAGACTCTTGTTTCACAGTGTGTGCGTTGGTGGGCTCCAGAGCTACACATTAACGTGAACATGCACTGAACGAGGGATTTAAATTATTATTATTGTCCATTATATGTCCTCGGATGTAGGATCGTTTTGCTTCCCTTTGCGCAGTGCCTCACTGCTGCACCTTCACTGCCTCACATTTAGAGTGACATGTCTTTTTAGAGCATATCGCATGTTGTGATAAGTGTTACGCAAGAGCCTCTCGCTCTCTCCGGCTCTGAGCCTTCCCCCATTTAATTCAGGAGACAGAGATACACGCTGAGACTCAGAAGAGTTAAACTGGGCGGGGTTTCCAACCTCTGCACAGAGAAACGCCTCAAAGTGGGGGGGGGGGGGGGGGGGGGGGTCATGGGAGACATTGACCTTGCTTTATGGAACTGTTTATGCATTTATGGGTTAAATATTTTAAGATATCTCTACATTTCTAGTGTTTCCACATATTAACGTAATGTGGTTTAATAAAACCTCTGATTTTGCTCACAATACCAAAAGGATCAAACAACACAGCACATTCCTTACCCTGTCTAAGGAGCCATGGTCAGAATGGACGATTTCAGCGCCTTTTGACAATGAGCACCTGTGCGCAGGGCGCACAAGCCGAGAGACGCTCAGAACGGCACGTTCCTTTAAATGATAATGAGCCGCTCACTGTTCACCCCGCCCCCGAGCGCACAGCAGTGAGGAGCGCTGGTTTTTAGCTGTTTTCGCTCTGTTCTCTTCCTTCTCTGTTCTCATTTTCTCTATTTTTTTTCCTCATTGTCTGTTTTGTTTAGATCAAACCTAGCTTTGCGTTCTCACGGAAATGTGTGTCCAGAGCTGTGATTGGACAGACTCAGGCAGGGCAGGTTGCTATCTATGTAAGATGTAGGACATATAAAACCGGGTGCTCTTGTTTCGCAGTTTGTGTTGCAAGGAGCTTTAGATCTTCCAGTTAATGTGCTAATGTGCTCTAAAATTGATTTTTTCCCCCCATTATATGTCCTGTTAATATTTTGACTAATTTTAGCTTTAAAGAAGGAGTGGTGTATATTTATTGTTTTTAAAGGTCAAATATGTTAAATATATATTTTACAATTATCCACATACATTTTAGACTCATCAATCAATCCATTCATTATCTGTAACCCTTATCCAGTTCAGGGTCGCGGTGGGTCCAGGGCCTACCTGGAATCATTGGGCGCAAGGCAGGAATACACCCTGGAGGGGGCGCCAGTCCTTCACAGGGCAACACACACACATTCACTCACACACACACACCTATGGACACTTTTTTGAGTGTGTAAGTTCCACCTACCAACGTGTGTTTTTGGACTGTGGGAGGAAACCCACGCAGACACAGGGAGAACACACCACACTCCTCACAGACAGTCACCCGGAGGAAACCCACGCAGACACAGAGTGAACACACCACACTCCTCACAGACAGTCGCCCGGAGGAAACTCACACGGACACAGGGAGAACACACCACACTCCTCACAGACACTCGCCCGGAGGAAACCCACGCAGACACAGGGAGAACACACCACACTCCTCACAGACACTCGCCCGGAGGAAACCCACGCAGACACAGGGAGAACACACCACACTCCTCACAGACACTCGCCCGGAGGAAACCCACGCAGACACAGGGAGAACACACCACACTCCTCACAGACACTCGCCCGGAGGAAACCCACGCAGACACAGGGAGAACACACCACACTCCTCACAGACACTCGCCCGGAGGAAACCCACGCAGACACAGGGAGAACACACCACACTCCTCACAGACACTCGCCCGGAGGAAACCCACGCAGACACAGGGAGAACACACCACACTCCTCACAGACACTCGCCCGGAGGAAACCCACGCAGACACAGGGAGAACACACCACACTCCTCACAGACACTCGCCCGGAGGAAACCCACGCAGACACAGGGAGAACACACCACACTCCTCACAGACACTCGCCCGGAGGAAACCCACGCAGACACAGGGAGAACACACCACACTCCTCACAGACACTCGCCCGGAGGAAACCCACGCAGACACAGGGAGAACACACCACACTCCTCACAGACACTCGCCCGGAGGAAACCCACGCAGACACAGGGAGAACACACCACACTCCTCACAGACACTCGCCCGGAGGAAACCCACGCAGACACAGGGAGAACACACCACACTCCTCACAGACACTCGCCCGGAGGAAACCCACGCAGACACAGGGAGAACACACCACACTCCTCACAGACACTCGCCCGGAGGAAACCCACGCAGACACAGGGAGAACACACCACACTCCTCACAGACACTCGCCCGGAGGAAACCCACGCAGACACAGGGAGAACACACCACACTCCTCACAGACACTCGCCCGGAGGAAACCCACGCAGACACAGGGAGAACACACCACACTCCACACAGACAGTCGCCCGGAGGAAACCCACGCAGACACAGGGAGAACACACCACACTCCTCACAGACAGTCGCCCGGAGGAAACCCACGCAGACACAGGGAGAACACACCACACTCCTCACAGACACTCGCCCGGAGGAAACCCACGCAGACACAGGGAGAACACACCACACTCCTCACAGACACTCGCCCGGAGGAAACCCACGCAGACACAGGGAGAACACACCACACTCCTCACAGACACTCGCCCGGAGGAAACCCACGCAGACACAGGGAGAACACACCACACTCCTCACAGACACTCGCCCGGAGGAAACCCACGCAGACACAGGGAGAACACACCACACTCCTCACAGACACTCGCCCGGAGGAAACCCACGCAGACACAGGGAGAACACACCACACTCCTCACAGACACTCGCCCGGAGGAAACCCACGCAGACACAGGGAGAACACACCACACTCCTCACAGACAGTCGCCCGGAGGAAACCCACGCAGACACAGGGAGAACACACCACACTCCTCACAGACAGTCGCCCGGAGGAAACCCACGCAGACACAGGGAGAACACACCACACTCCTCACAGACAGTCGCCCGGAGGAAACCCACGCAGACACAGGGAGAACACACCACACTCCTCACAGACAGTCGCCCGGAGGAAACCCACGCAGACACAGGGAGAACACACCACACTCCTCACAGACACTCGCCCGGAGGAAACCCACGGGGCTGTGACTGTGACACTAACCTGCTGCGCCACCGTGCCCCCCCATTTTTAGACTCATTTCCCATTTCATTTCTTTTTTTATTATTATTTTTCCTCCTCCCTTCTCCCTGTATTGACGTAAAGTCTTATAGGGAAATATTGGATGTGAATAAGGGCCGGACAATAATTCGACATCAATATAAATCGCAATATAATATTTTTCAATAACGATGTTTTTAAACACATTTTCAGTATTTCAGTACACATTATTTACAGCATCTGTCACTGACTGACGGGGTGCTGTCTTCAGTTAAAAATATTAATATTGACACAGCCAATAGGTTTCTGTTTGATGGTGATGTCATGTTTCTTCGTATTAATATTGGAAATATATTGTGATATAAATTTTGGCCGTATCGCCCAGCTCTAATGTGACATCTTTGGTATTTGGCTCATGTTCTTCATGTTCAGAGCAGCGTACACTTAGTCCTGCTATAGATGAAGATGTACATAGTGTGGACTCTTGTTTTGGAATGGCATAGCGTGGTAACCCAGGCGGGGAATCGAACCCCACCCTTGTGTATTAATTCCCCTTATTGTGCACCCAGCAGCTTTACAGAACTGTAGCAGAAGTGCCGTCAGCCTAATGACACGTGCACCAGTGCCTACTGTGACTTCAGCTGCTCGAGAGTTGCTCAGGCCTGTGCCAAGTTTCTCCTTCGATGACATACGGGTGAACGATACTGAATTAATATCACAGCTTCCGTGACCTTCAGCTTTGTTGTTGTTATTATTAGCTGTTTATTTTAAAGCGTGTAAAGTAGTGTAGTGTGGTTTTATGTGTTTTAAACATCAGAGCTGATTAACAGACTTGGAGTGTGTGTGTGTGTGTGTTGGCTCAGGGTTTCTCAGCAGGCAGTGCTGTAAGTGATGATACAGTAGGGTATCTAGCCTCAGGGACATATGTGAACAGGATTTGCCAGACAAGCTCACAGAGAGTTACACTACTGCCAGAGCCAAGTGTGTGTGTGTGTGTGTGTGTGTTTCTGATTCTCTTCTTAGCCTTAGTTCCCATCTTCCTATTCCTCCTTTAGAGTGGACTGAAATGCCCGAGCTAGCCAATCAGATTTTAGAGGTCAAACTGTTTATTTTATGTGATATATATGTGGTTTATTTTATTATTATTTAATAAAAATGCATTTTAAAAAGAGAGAGAGAGTCTGGGTGTGTAATGAGAGACAGATAAAAGCAGTATCAACAGGGGTGTGTTACTGAAATACAGGAAAAGGGTAAAAAGGAAGTAGAGAGAGAGAGAGAGAGAGAGAGAGAGAGAGAGAGGAGAGAGAGAGAGAGAGAGAGAGAGAGAGAGAGAGAGAGAGAGAGAGAGAGAGAGAGAGAGAGAGAGAGAGAGAGAGAGAGGAGAGAGAGGAGAGAGAGAGAGAGAGAGAGAGAGAGAACGAACTTGAACTCTATCTCTACGCTTGAGCTGGCCTCAATTCAGCACAGACCTGCTCAACCAACACCACGTCATGTAATCTCTCTCTCACACACACACACACAGGCTTACAGTTACACACCAGAGGGAGGGAGAGGAAGTATAGCTGGATGAAAGACATATTTTGATGATGTGATTATGTAAGTGACAAGCCTCTATGGAAATCAGAGGAGGCAGGGAAGTGTGTGTGTGCGTTTTGTAGCTGTTTTCACACACATTCTAGACTAAATATCCTCCCTTTGTAGTCAAACCACACTAATAATATATATTAGATACAGAGTCATTCTTTATTCACGGATTCTACGGTCTGTATTTGCTCTGAGTGCTACACCGGGTCCGCACTGCTGTAGGCTCTCACCATTTCACACTTCCCCCGTCTCCTTCCGGCTCTCGCTGCTGGAGCATTGTCCAGTGGACATGTGATGAACATGTACACACTTATTTCTCCTGTCACTGTCTGTAAACAATAACACGTCCATTGTATCAGGGACTGCCGATAATCCAGAGGGGGTTTCAAATGTAGAAGAGAATCGCCGGTAGCACGACTCGTTAGAACACCAGGACTGACCTTGAGCTGGAGAGACGGCTCTCTCTCCGCGGCTTCTCTGCTCCTGGAGATGGAGATCCATAAGACACAGCTGCGAATGTTCAAAAAGTGGCATTCATTAATTCCTTCATTGTCCGGAGCCTAGACAAGGCAGGAACACACCCTGAAGGGGGCGCCAGTCCTTCACAGGGCGACACATTCACTCACTTGAGGCATTCAGCTTTATTCAAACAGTGAACAAGTCTTATGAACGTATGACACGTGGCTGAAGGCGCGATTGGACCCAGAAATGGTGAAACGTGACGTGTGGCATCACATTTAAGAAGCAGATACCAACGATTTTGCCGATCACCCTCAGCTTGTAGAGAAGGTACATTTACTTCTGGTGTGTTCGGTTTTGGCGATGGTATCGTTCCAGTATCGGTATCGAGATATTTAGGCAGGTATCGTATCGAAAGTCATTATTTTGGTATCGTGACAACACTGTTCTGGACCCAGCCCCCCTTCTGATACTGAGGGACGAGTATATGTACGTCTTTAAAACCAGACGGAAACCACCAAGATATTCAGGGCCTTTGCTATTAATTTTCTAAAGAAATCAGCAGCCACACCTCCAAAAGAAATTGTACTATGTCACTTTTAGAGGAGTGTAGGAAACCACCGCAGCCCTCACTTCCCCTCCGCCTTGATTTCAGAACAGTGCAGTAAAAGTGAATTACCCTCCGCAGCTGTAGGGGGAGCCCAGGAGCAAAAACACCAAACCTAACCCAGTGTTCCTTTGCCCTGGCTGTACACTCGAGTATTTAGACTCGATTTGATCGGGTCGTGTGCAGTGTGACTTGCCCCAAACAAGCCGTGATCCCATCACTGACCTCACCTGTTTCCCCGGAAGTGAACCTGGTTCCCGACGGCCCCCGGCGCGATGTACAGGGTGACCCTGCGTCGACAGAA
Source organism: Hoplias malabaricus (assembly GCF_029633855.1). Lineage (NCBI taxonomy): Eukaryota > Metazoa > Chordata > Actinopteri > Characiformes > Erythrinidae > Hoplias > Hoplias malabaricus. The sequence continues at coordinate 3,561,339 of NC_089813.1, read as the reverse complement.
ACGATGTCTGTATGGAGTTGTTTCACACGCCCTGTGAGCACCAGCGTCGCGTCCGCCGTAGGCAGATGATTCAGGAGTTTTTGGCCGAAACAGGACGGACGATTCAAACGTTGCCCCGCTCCGTTTTATTTCCCCTGTCAGTGTGAGGATGAACTCACTGTTTACATTGGGTAGCGCTGAGGAATGAGATGATTATTTTTCTTACAAATACTGGAGAGCTTTGTAATATCTCAGTATGTGTGGCTCATTAATCATGCTATCGGGTTTCAGAGCCGTGTGTGTGTGGGGCTGACTTTGACATAATTAGGTCAGGCAGTGTTATAAACGTCTGTGAACTTGAGCTGTGCTTAAGCCTTAGTAAACACAAGCACTCTCTCTCACTCTCTCAGATCCTCTCAGGTGGAGGTCTTAGACTTGGTCTATAGACACCGAGTGCATTTGAATGCAGGGAACGACACTGCTGTGGTGTTTAATCCTTGTGGTATTTTTTACAAAAGCAGGCCACGGACGTATCATTAAAACCCCAGGACTGTGTTCCTTTGTGGAAAAGGTGGACCCCTGGGAAGCTGTGGAAAGATACTCCCGCTGATGTCCTTGAAAAAGAGAAAGGCTGGAAGCTGCGCTAACGCCGTGTAGTCTCAGTAACCACGGCCTCTGCATCGCGTGCGGAGTTTACACGACTCCCGTATCTCACACATCAGCTGCACATGGTTTCCTCAGCTTACATAAACACCCTATACAGGTCACCCAAGCTCCGCTGCAGTATGTGGAGCCCGGTTAATATAAACACTGTCTGTGCACTCGCACAACTCAGGCCGGTGCAGGGGCGAGGATTCAGGAGCCGGGTTCTGGGGAGAAGGTTACTGAGTAGACGTTCGATCCTGAAAAGTAGTGGCCTCGTTACATAAGCACAAATTCCCGGGAAGACAGCGTCTCTGCTTGGACTGAGAGCTGGAGGAGAAAGGAATGACCTTCGTGAGAACTCATGCAGGGCTCTTTAAGACATGAGCGTGTTCTGAAAGGACAGTCGGAGAGAGGTCGAGAAACGAGGGGGAGGAAAAGACTTCAAATTGAGTGCTGAACTGATGCCAGCGCCTCGTAACAACCGTCAGTCAGTGACACATGCTGTAAAAAAGTGTACTGAAAATCATTGTTACTGAAACATTTATTGCGATTATATATTGATATTAAATAATTTTCCAGCCCATGGCTAATGTCTGTTTCACTGTGTTTAACCTCGTCTTTTCACACTCATATTAGCACAGGCTCAGGGCTGTGATTGGACAGACTCATGCAAGGGGGCGGGGCAATTCTCTGCTCTTGATCCCAGAAGTGGAGCAGAACCAAAACTGCACGTTTTGTGACTTAAGCTGGGCTGGGTGGTTGTTTAGCAGTGTGTGGGTTGGTGGGCTCCAGATCTCTCTTGCTTTCTTTCTTTCTCTCTCTCTCTCTCTCTCTCTCTTTCTTTCTTTTTCTCATGCTCTTTCTCATTCTCTCTCATTTTCTGTCTCTCATTCTCTCTCTCGTTCTCATTCTCTCATTATCTCTCTCTTTCTCATTCTCTCATCCTCTCTCTCTCATTCTCTCTTTCTCATTCTCTCTCTCAGATTCTCTCTCGTTCTCATTCTCTCACCCTCTCTCATTATCTCTCTTATTCTCTCTTTCTCATTCTCTCTCTTATTCTCTCTTTCTCATTCTCTCTCTCTCACACATTTTAATGTACACATGCTCTGAACAATTTTAGTAAGATGTTTAATATAAAGTATAATCACAGAAGTGGTTCTAAACCAGTCTTTCTTTACCAGCAACCAGCAATTCTCTGCTCTTGATCTCAGAAGTGGAGCAGAACCAAAACTGCACGTTTTGTGACTTAAGCACTCCACTGGGCTGGGTGATTGTTTCATAGTGTGTGGGTTGGTGGGCTCCAGATCTCTCTTGCTTTCTTTCTTTCTTTCTCTCTCTCTTTCTTTCTTTTTCTCTTGCTCTCTCTCATTTTCTCTCTCTCTCTCTCTCTCATTCTCATTCTCTCTCATTCTCTCTCTCTCTCTCATTTTCTCTCTCTCATTCTCTCTCTCTCTCATTTTCTGTCTCTCATTCTCTCTCTCTCATTTTCTGTCTCTCATTCTCTCTCTCTCTTTCTCATTCTCTTATTCTCTCTTTCTCATTCTCTCTTTCTCATTTTCTGTCTCATTCTCTCTTATTCTCTCTTTCTCATTCTCTCTCATTTTCTGTCATTCTCTCTTTCTCATTCTCTCTCTCTCTCTCTCTCACACATTTTAATGTACACATGCTCTGAACAATTTTAGTAAGATGTTTAATATAAAGTATAGTCACAGAAGTGGTTCTAAACCAGTCTTTCTTTCGTCTAGAACTGGCTTATATTTGAGAATCTGGAGTATGTTGGTGAGGTAGAGTGTGTGTGTGTGTGTGCACCAGCTTGCTCATATCACCCACACACCCTCCTCCTCCTCCTCCTCCTCCTCCTCCTGTCGTCCTGCAGTGCATTAGGGCCTGTGTGCACTGACACGCTAGCGGGAAAACACACTCCGGTGTGAAGCAGCGTATGCTATGTTCTCGTGTCCAACGTAAACACGTTGCCATGGTTACTTTGTCCCCTAATAGGCCCTATGTGGGCAGTCAGCAGAGAGGTGGTGATTTGGGAAGTAGCTGCAGCGCGTCTTGTCACGGCAGCCGAATGTATCTGGAGTGGAGACCATTAGAGACTGATTTAGACTGAAGTGGACGACTGCAGTTGGAAATACACTTCCTCACTCCTCCTCTGTGCTGAGCTCTGCCTCTTCACACACAAAATCTGAAGCACAGAAAACAATGGAGATGAGGTTGCTCTGTTTTTCTTTTCCTTATTGTTTATTTAAAGCCAAATCGGCATTTCACTCACAACAATAACAACGACGACAGAAACACGATGACATCTCGCATGTAGTCTTTCCAATTCCATGTCTGTATTAGGGGAATAGAGATTTAAAATGGACGTATTCTTCCCCTTTTCCACGAGTGACCACGGGTCTAGAGTCTTAATGTTGGTCAAAATACCACAAGGATCAAACACCACAGCATCGTTCCCCGTTTAAGCTCTGTTTTTTTTAGCCGTTTTCCCTCTGTGCTCTTAACCCCCCACGCTCGTTATGTCTGTTTTGTTGTGTTTAGCCCCGCCTTTGATTGAAGACACTCAGTTGAGGGGGTGGAGCAATATATATTTTTAAGAAATTAGTAATGTGTAGTTAGCCGTCTTGACATTTCACGGCAAACTGTAGATTACTTCCAATTCACTTTTCTCCTTTTTTTTCTGTTTCCTGCAGATCCCAGGACTCTCACGTCAGATATGAGCACATTTACCTACCAGAGGCCAACAGCCAATCAGAGGTGGAGTACGCAGAGATGAAACGGCCTCGTCTGGAAATAGGGGCGGAGTCTCTGATGCGCCATCACTCTCACCGCCCGCCTCTTTCTCTAGGCGGAGCTGAAGACATTGCTAAGGTCAGTATTGGGGTCCAATAGTCAGCTTTCGAGGTTCTGTTTGTGTTAAACTTAACTTCAGAAAAAATAAAATGTTTTTATCGTCTCTCAGATGCAGAGCATTCGTACATCAGTGTTTCCTGATGTGCAGTAGCCTTTAGATGATTCGATTGAACTATAACAAGCTGCTGTTGTTGAGACGTCACATTGTTCTTAAACATGGGAATGTATAATGTTAGCTAAACTGAAATTAGCACATTAGCAATTTGGCACATTTCATAGTTATTTCGGGGTAAAAATGGAAATACCTCCTTTGAATGAAACCACAGCTGCTGCAGCCGAAGAGTGTGTTTTCTGTGTTTTATTACTTCCCTGCATTGTTGCATTTGTAATCCTCTAGAAATGAAAGTTCCTGACCCTTTGTTTCCGCATCTTACCTGTGTTTATCTATGGACATTAACCTGATCTGAAATGTGCTTCACAACGTGTCCTTTCCTGCTTTCTGTTACCCCCTGGATTCTTTAACGGTGGTAAATTGCGTTTTGTTTTTTTCTTTTGATGAGGGATTGGTGATCTATTTAAAATCAAACCCTGTTGATTTGCTAGCTCGTGGTGTCAGAGGCTAAAACGAAGCTCTGTCTCTACGTGAGGCCGCCTAATTTGCATCTGGCTTCTGACCGCCATAATTACAGTCCTGAAGTGATCACCATGGAAACCTGTTGCCGGATGCTGCATAATGAAGCTTATGTAATCGGCCGCTATTTAAACCACGGCAAAGTGAGTCACGTTTGTCAGCTCCGTGAAATGAAAGCACTCAAGGAAAAGAAGTGTTGAAGTTTTCAGAAGTACAGTTGTGTACGGAACGTGGCGTTATATGATGATGTGCGTAAGTCTTAGGCACTGAAGGCGGTTGGATGAAATGATTTATAATCACAACACATTTAAAAACAAACGGTGTTTCCTGAACCAGAAGAGTTTGTGGGTGAGTCGAGATAAAGAAGCTCCAGAAAGAGCTCAGAGCTTAATTAAAACGCTACAAAGCGCAGTGGACCTCAACGGGTCTATATTTCTGGAACCGGCTGGTTTTAATCCGAATTCTTCTGGTGGAAACGGTCTGTGTGTTTCTTCCACATGCTCTGAGGAAGGAAAGGGAAGGGAGCTTTGTGGCTCCAGTTGTAAAAAGCGCTCGATTAAATACAATCAAATGGGGGAATTGACCTGAATTAACACTGCACTCAGAAGGCCAGAATGTAATTTGACCGAGGCGGTCCAGACTTCTCATACGGCTGTCAGTACTGTATTTGTCTGTCTCCAGAAGGTGATTGTTAGCTCTGAGATTAGCCCGTGAATCGCTGCTGCTCTTCTCCAGACAGCGCTGATAATAAGCACTAATCACTCGGCTCGTATTTATTGGCTCTATAAATCAGCTTGTCTTTAGCCATTAGCCGCCGTTTCCATCCTGCTGCCAGAGTGCGGCTCATTCTGCACACAGGAGCCCCAGGCGTGTGTCGGTGTGGCTGTCATTTAGCATCTGAGTCCCAACACACTGCGGGATTGTGTGTGTGTGTAACGGAAAGTGGCAGAGGCAGATGGCTGAGGTAATAACTCATGTACCGCCTCAGCTCGTGAAGCCTCTCCTTTTCTAGGCCAGGGGTTCTATAAAGGGGCTGTGTGTATAGTATGTATGTGGTGTTTGTGTCTAAAGAGCAGGAAGTGTGTGTGCAGTAGGGCAGCGTTCTCCTCCTGTCTAAACAGCCCAGTTTCTTTTAATGAGAGTGAGCCGCAGCACAGCACACCCCTGAGTGCGCAGCAGTGAGGAGCGAGCGAGCTAAAGCTCTCCTCAAACTTTTGCAGATTTTGCGTTGTGCTCTTATTCCTCTGCTTTCGTTTTCCTTTAACCTCAGCGTGTGGTTGTAGAGACATGGCCAGGAGCTGTAAAATACCGTTCCAGAAGTGTGCACCAACAACGAAAGGGTGAGCTACACCCGTCAGGCGACTCCAGGGTCTGTAGCGTGAGGCAGCGATTTGGTTGTTGACACCTGCTATGTTTTATATGTGCTATATACATGACGTTGATTGGACTGGACTAGTTCTGAAGTGGAGTTATCTGTCCACACTGTGTGAAAGGTGCTGCTCCGTGGGCGCAGTGTGTTTACAAGTCTACAGGGATCTGTGGGAGTGTGTGAAGCCTTTGGCTCTGTTTCCGCGTGTGTTTGAGTGTAATATGTGAAGTATAACAGACAGTCGAGTCACCGTTCTCTGTGCTTGTGGGGTTAAGGTCACTGTGATCACACCTTCGCTCTGAGCTGTGGTGCAGTGAAGAAGTGTAGTGTGTTTACACCCTTTTGTGCATTTTTATTGTGTGTGTGTGTGTGTGTGTGTGTGAGAGAGAGAGAGCATCCGTCAGGGTCAGTGTTGTGTTTCTGAGTGGTGACTTTCCCTCGGAGGCTGCTGGGTATTTTTAGCAGCCTTTAGAGTAGAGTCTGAGGGGAAACACTGCTCACGCTCTCTGTCGCTGTTTATGGGCCGTGACTGATATTTTTAGTTCTCGTCTCCATTAATAAGAACCCAAATATTACTCCGTGTTCAACCGAGTGTGACGTCAGTGGTGATTTTTATTGGACTGACTGATTAAATTATGATTAACGTCACAGAAATGGGAGATACTCTGTTTTTACACTCATTAAGAAGCACGTTTCAGACCCTGAGACTGCGCTGAGTGATTGACGGCACTTGGAGTGGGGGCTGGTGGTTGTGGCGGGTGATGTATGGTGGTTTAGGGGTCTCGCACTCGGCTGAGTCCAGTTCAGTTAAGACACAGGCGATGACCATGCAAATGTACACGGAAGCAGGGAAGGCAGCGTACCAGATTCTGCTAATGCTACAGGGGCTAACAGCGCATCACACCGACCACACGCCAACATCGCTCACAACTGGAGGGTGCTGGTTTGTGTGTTTTAATATTTGTGTTATTTACGTTTTACAGTATTTTATTTTAGGCAGCAGGTAGGTGTCGCAGTCACACAGCACCAGGGACCTGGAGGTTGTGGGTTTGTTTCCTCCTCCGGGTGACTGTCTGTGAGGACTGTGGTGTGTTCTCCCTGTGTCTGTGTGGGTTTCCTCCGGGTGACTGTCTGTGAGGAGTGTGGTGTGTTCTCCCTGTGTCTGCGTGGGTTTCCTCCGGGTGACTGTCTGTGAGGAGTGTGGTGTGTTCTCTCTGTGTCTGCGTGGGTTTCCTCCGGGTGACTGTCTGTGAGGAGTGTGGTGTGTTCTCCCTGTGTCTGCGTGGGTTTCCTCCGGGTGACTGTCTGTGAGGAGTGTGGTGTGTTCTCTCTGTGTCTGCGTGGGTTTCCTCTGGGTGACTGTCTGCGAGGAGTGTGGTGTGTTCTCTCTGTGTCTGCGTGGGTTTCCTCCGGGTGACTGTCTGTGAGGAGTGTGGTGTGTTCTCCCTGTGTCTGCGTGGGTTTCCTCTGGGTGACTGTCTGCGAGGAGTGTGGTGTGTTCTCTCTGTGTCTGCGTTGGTTTCCTCCGGGTGACTGTCTGTGAGGAGTGTGGTGTGTTCTCTCTGTGTCTGTGTGGGTTTCCTCCGGGTGACTGTCTGTGAGGAGTGTGGTGTGTTCTCTCTGTGTCTGCGTTGGTTTCCTCCGGGTGACTGTCTGTGAGGAGTGTGGTGTGTTCTCTCTGTGTCTGCGTGGGTTTCCTCCGGGTGACTGTCTGTGAGGAGTGTGGTGTGTTCTCTGTGTCTGCGTTGGTTTCCTCCGGGTGACTGTCTGTGAGGAGTGTGGTGTGTTAAGGGACATCAGTTAAGGGAGTTAAGGGAAGTTTTTTTCAGCATTAAAATCATTGTGATGCTCCAGTGACCTGTAACAGGGAGAATAGCGCCTCTGTTGTTGGTACTTTTGGCTTAGCACTAAAGAAACTGCACTGTGTAATTTTTAGAGAAGAGTGGAATAGGCTGCTTTTTTTTCTTCTTTGGTGTGTGTGTGTGTGTGTGTTTAAATATGATTGTTTGGGGTCATCGGAAGACACCGTCTTTTGGGACTTGACATGGAAACCCCCTGGTTCCCCTCAGCTGTTTTTAAACCACGAGAGGCATGTTTGGAAACATATTCCTTTGTGTGTTGATGGTGAAATGATTTGCAGAACGCCGCCGCTGTCCATCGCCGTGAATTAATCTCAGCTGAACTCCCATGTTTTTATTCCTGGTATTTCCTTCCCCTCAGAGAAAGCGAAGCCCAGTTGAAGTTCTTAAATAGTGCAGTGTAGTTAGGAGCGCACTGGCCGTCTGGCTACAGCATCCAGATGTGTGTGTGTGTGTGTGTGTGTGTGTGTGTGTGTGGGTGGAGTGTGTTGTGTGCGAGTGTAAACAGCTGAGCAGGATTCCTGCTGGAGGATTGGCCCCCACTACGGCCTTTTGTCTAAAGACTTTCACCACACACATACCTTTATACTCCATCAGCTAGGTTTGGGTTCAGAGTGACGTTAGGTGTGTGTGTGTGTGTCTGTGGACATTGGCACCTTTGTGTGTTTGTCCAGAGGTCAGCACCTATGCTGTGACAGCTATGAGCAGGGTTGAGTTACTGCACACACAGCCCCGGTGTTGTGATTGATTGAGGTTTTATGTTTAAATCAGAGTGTTTCTCGTCCCCAGATGAACCCAGAGAGAGAGAGAGAGGGAGAAAATGGAAAACAGAGAGAAAAGCGAAATCCAGATCTAATGTTGGTTTTCCGCGAAATCCTCTTTAAAGAGCTGAAGCCTGAGGTCCGGGATTCTTTGAGGAATGTGTTTTGAAAAGCAGCAGCCTTCATAAGGTGTCCTTGGAGTTGGTCTGTGTCTCTCTCTGTCTCTCTGATTCTCACCCAGGGTGCTTTTCCACTGCATGGGATGGACTCGACTCGCTTTCACGAAATACAGTTAGTGACGTCACAAAACCCAGTCTCTATGGGAGGCGTGGGCTTCGTAAACCACACCAACGGCGGCAGTAACGTTAGGCGCTGCTGGTGTTGAGCAGTGTCTCTGTGAGACTCTCGAGAGTGTGAAGGGTAGAAGAGAGGTGTGAGGAGGATTACTGGAGCGTGTTAAGAGCAGAGACGCACTGACTGTTCATTCTCTCACTGTGAATAGGTTGGAAATAAAGAAATGAAATGCAGGTTGGATTGGAAATTTAACTCCCACATGTGGGTAGACAATGGAAAATAGTACATTGACGTGTGTGTGTGTGTGTGTGTGATCTACAGGAGCGTAGCGGCAGCAGCTCGATGGGCAAGATTGAGCCGATCTCTCCGGTCAGCCCCGTGACTCTGGAGGCTGATTTGAACCTGCTGCCCACTCGCTTCTCGAAAGAAGAACTGATTCAGAACATGGACAGAGTGGACCGAGAGATCACCATGGTGGAGCAACAGATCTGCAAACTCAGGAAAAAACAGGTAATGCCTCCTGGCTGCTGCACAACTACAGGTGTGTGTGTGTGTGTGTGACTGACTGACTCACTCAGTCACCCGCTCGCTCACCCAGTCACACACTCACTCACCCACTCACTCGTTCACTCACTCGTTCACTCACCCACTCACTCGTTCACTCGCTCAGTCACCCAGTCACTCACTCACTCACTCCCTCACCCAGTCACTCAGTCACCCAGTCACTCAGTCACTCCCTCACTCAGTCACTCCCTCACTCAGTCACTCCCTCACCCAGTCACTCCGTCACTCAGTCACTCCCTCACTCACCCAGTCACTCCCTCACTCACCCACTCACCCAGTCACTCAGTCACCCACTCACTCCCTCACTCACCCAGTCACTCAGTCACCCACTCACTCCCTCACTCACCCAGTCACTCAGTCACCCACTCACTCACCCAGTCACTCAGTCACTCCCTCACCCAGTCACTCACTCACTCCCTTGGTTCCCAAGCCTTGCCTCTTAAACATCATGGCCATGGCTGCCCCCAGAGGCAGTGATTGGCTTCAGTTGTCTCGGGAGAGTCATGTGTTAGTGTCCACTTTGGAGTCTGCCGTGAACTTCCACTGTTGACTATGGGAAGCAATGAACACACACTCACACACACCCTACAGTGTCTAGCATTGCTCGTGGATGTCGAGGGAGGAGAAAGTGCCGTTCACTTCCCACACCGTGTCCGTTTTTCCTGTCCGGCCAAACCGTGGACCTCCCAGTGCCGAACCTTCAGGCCCCAGCTGCCCAGGGTTTTCAGACTTCGCGGGTCGTGTTGGGGAGTCAGATGTGGGTCAGTTTAGTCGGAGGTCTGGGCTCCGTGTCCCTTCATGTCTCTGTCTCTCGTAAGCTTCGCTTCAGTCGGGAGAAGTTAATGGTTTGTGTGTGGGACAGACCAAAAGAAAAAAGCGATGGTGTGATTATAGCGTGGTTAAATCCTCACTCAGCAGGCCTCAAACCAGCCACACAATTACACACACTTTTCCACTCCTTCCTCTCGCTCCCCGCCTTGTTCCAGTCACAGAAAAGTAGGTTAAAAATATATGAGGCTATAAACAGGAACTCCTGCGGGAGAGCGGCGTTTGGGCTTTGTTTTGGCTTCTTTCTTTTTTTTTTCTCTTTCTTACCTCATATCTCTCTTTCCCTCACACACTCACACTGCCTCAGCGCCTCGGAGTTGTGAAGGAACCACAAGCGTTAACTAAAGTCAGACCTAAAGAGGGACAAACCGAACGAGTGTGATCTGATACTGGAGCCCTCCGTCGCTCTCGCTCTGTGGTGCGGTGGGAGCCGTGTGTTTCTTCCTGTTCTCCTCCCTGCTGCAGAGCCGTGGGCTACTTTTAGACACACGTCTGAGGAGCAGCGATAGATCGTTTTAAAGCTACATTCATTCATTCATCGTCTGTAATCACTTCATCATCACCGAGGTCTCGGAGGGGGTCTGGATCCTACACACGATCACTGAGTACAAGGCAGGAGCACACGGGACAGGGCTTTGCACACACTCACTCACTCACTCACTCATTCAATCACTCACTCACTCAATCACACACTCACTCAATCACTCACTCACTCACTTAATCATACACTCACTCACTCACTCATTCACTCACTCAATCACTCACTCATTCTCACTCACTCATTCAATCACTCACTCACTCAATCACACACTCACTCATTCACTCACTCAATCACTCACTCACTCACTTAATCATACACTCACTCACTCACTCATTCACTCACTCAATCACTCACTCATTCTCACTCACTCATTCAATCACACAATCACTCACTCACTCACTCACACACTCAATCACACACTCATTCACTCAATCACACACTCACTCGATCACACTCACTCAATCACACACTCACTCACACACTCACTTAATCATACACTCACTCACTCACTCATTCACTCAATCACACACTCACTCATTCACTCAATCACACACTCACTCACTTAATCATACACTCACTCACTCACTCTCTCACTCACTCTCTCACTCAATCATACACTCACTCACTCACTCTCTCACTCACTCTCTCACTCAATCACACACTCACTCAATTACTCAATCAAACACTCACTCAATCACACACACACACTCAATCACACACTCACTCACTCACTCACACACTCACTCACACTCCTCACAGACAGTGACCTGAGACCCAATAGAGGATAAAGCCCAGTACTGTGCTGTTAATATTATTACAGTTCAAACTGTGTGTGTGTGTGGGTTTAGGAAACAGATGGAAGTGAGATTCTCAGAGTTTGTTAGACACTCTTTCAGGCCGCAGCTCTCCAGCGGAGTGGCTGTATCAGTGGAAGATGAAATATCCTCAGACCCTGTGATCTTGTTTGGAGAGGGTGGGTTTTTTGGGGGTGGGTGAGCGGGGGAGGGGTGGGGTGTGGGGGGGTCCATGTCGTCCAGTGCTGCTCTGGATCGTCAGAAACTCCGCTGAGGTCTGTAACGTGTCGCCCTGCTCTCTTGTCAAAACGTCTCCTCGCTGCTGACTTGTGGTTTTCCGCCGCTGCCAGAGAAGCAGAACCATAAATCTAAACCACCTGAACAGAGCGGGGCGAGAGAGGAGGGGGCCGAGGGGTGGAGGGAGAGAGACAATGAGGATTGGAGAGCAAGAGAAGAGGGGGTGGGCTTTTAAATGCTTTTATAACGAAAGACATACTGCTTCTCTCTCTCTCTCTCTCTTTCTCTGTCTCTGTGACTCTCTCTCCCTCTCTCTCTCTCTCTCTCTCTCTCTCTCTTTCTCTCTCTTTCTCTTTCTGTCTCTCTCTCACTCTCTCTTTCTGTCTGTCTCTCTCTCTCTATCTCTCTCTTTCTGTCTCTCTCTTTCTCTCTCTCTCTCTCTCTCACTCTCTCTGTCTCTCTCTCACAGACACACACACAGACATGCACTGATACTTTTATCTATATTACATTTTTTATTATCATTCTGTTTATTTCTTTATCTATTTTTCTTTCTTTCTCTATCTGTATTTGTATCTTTTTGTCTTTGTCTTTTTTTCTTCTTCTTCTTGTTCCTCTAAGAACCCTCCCGCCTTTCCTTTCTATCCCCAAGCCCCTCACTGTTTTTATATGGGAGTTTTCCTCATTTTTCTGTTAGTAACATACTGTGCAGCCCCCCCCCCCCCCCCCCAACCCCCATCCCTCCCTCTCTTCTTCCTCCCCTCAGGTCTCCTCCAAGCACTAAACCATCTGGGCCCTTAAACTGTGTGGTAAACCTTCATGAGCGACAGAGAGAGGGAAATGGCCAGTAGCTGTGTGTGTGTGTGTGTTTCAGATATATCTCGTATTGTGTGGTCGCCAACCTCTGTTTATACACACACACACACACACACACTGTGGGGGCAAAAAGCGGTGTATAACAATGTAAATCATTACATTTTAATATGAAGATGTTTTAGGACTAGGTTAGGGTTAGACGTGTGTGTGTGTGTGTGTGTGTGTGTGTGTGTGTGTGTGTGTGTGTGTGTGTGTGTGTGTGTGTGTGTGTGTGTGTGTTAAAGCCTTGCAGGGTGCTTATTTATTTTTTCTCACCCAGCGGTGCATTCGGGCAGGCCCTAAACACTCTCTCACACACACACACACACACACACAGATCCCTGGTAAAGAGTGGTGTATTTTTGGGTTGATGTTGTACCCTGAGGCCCCTGTGTTCATGTTTGGAGAGAGAGGTTTGTCGTGGAGAAACACGTGTGTGTGTGTGTGTTCATTAATTATAGCACACCACTGTATGAGATTTCTACTCTGAAATGACACCGCTGATGTTCTGAGAAGTGACACAGAGGCTGTCTACACCCTGCATTAACTCGTCTTTATACATCAGCGCTGTCCAAAGAAGATGAATCTCCGAAACGGAGCAAAAAAATAATCCTTTTTAACTTTCAATGGAAGTCAATGTAAAAAGATTTACATGTTTTATTTTTGTAATTGTTTTTAATTTTGGAGCGTTTCTATTGGTCCATTCATCGGGAAACGTGCACGCGGCGTGAAGGACAGCTGCTGGGTTTAAACGACGTAGTAAACTCATTATCCACAAACACGGAGGTGTGTTTTTCTTTGGACAGCGGTGATGTCTGGATCCTGTCGCTTTACAGTCACTGAATTCAGCTTGGTCAAGGGGGGGGTGGGGGTCTATTCACACTTCGGCTGTTCATTTTCATGAAAGAAGCGGAAGATTGAGGCGTGTGGTTTTTACCAAAAGGGATTTTTTCCCGAGTTAAATCACGGATCTTCGGATCAATGCAGCGTGACTCATTCTTGCAGTTTTACACGGTGTCTGTCATTGACTGTGTGTGTGTGTTCACACTCAAGAGGAAGTGGCTCAGGCTTTGGTGTAAGTGAACTCACTGCTGGGGTTTGTCGGCTCTTTCTGAGGAAGCTGCTTTGGAAACCTTTCTCAGCTTTTCCTCATCTCTCTTCACTTCTGCTTCTGCCTTTTCCTCTTTACGGTTCCCGCGGTCGACCTTTGGGACAGTCTCTAATGTGCGAGTGGAGAAGCGGGGCACGAGTAGCGAGGTTTCCCCAACTTCCCCTTCATTCTAACTTCTCCCGTCCTTTTCTGTGTCCTCCTTTCGTCCACTTTAGCAACAGCTGGAGGAAGAGGCCGCGAAGCCACAGGAGCCGGAGCGCAGCATTTCTCCCCCTCCCAGCGAAGCCAAACACCGCAGCTTAGTGCAGATCATTTACGACGAGAACAGGGTAAGAATAATACACACATACCATACACACACACACTTGTATTTCTTGTTTTTTTGGTCTGTGAGGCTCATTCTGCGATCTTAAAGAAGACTAGAGGAACCCAGAGCCGGTTCACACCTGGTGGGCGATAGTCGGAGGTGGATATGACCGCGTTATCCCTGTAGTGTCGACCCCCAAGCGTCTCTATGCCTCTCCTTCAGCAGTGAGGGCCGCCAACGTCAACAGTGTACGTGTGTTTCTCTCACAATGATCTAAAAATGCCTTTCGTCTCAACCTGCGTATCATCGTCCACTACCTTTACAGCAGAAACTTCCACAAAAACACGTAAACATTGATGGTTTTTAGAACAGCAACAACACGTTTAAAAAGTAGGCCCTTCAGTGTTTTCCGAGGGAGAGTTTCTAACGTTTCTAGGTCAAAAACCTCAGGAGTTATTTAAGAGTATTTGTGAAATGTCTTTATGTGCCGACTTCACCGTGCCTGGAAATGAGGTGAGAAATCCCATCAGGAGACGCGTTTAAACACCAGGTGTCAACACCAGGCCGAGACTCGTATTAACGCCGCAGTGAACGGGGCCTGGGCCTGAGGAGTAGAGCTCTAACGTGCTTCGGGTCTATTTTTTTGGCGCTTGACGACAGTAACATGCCACAAGGTGTTTACCCGTCAGTGACGCCCGGTCCTGATTTCCTTCTCAGAAAGGAACCAAGAGCTATTTACTCTTGATAAAATGTTACCTCCATTTGCACACACTGATTTAGTTTGGTGTAAAGCCCAAGGGCAGTGAAGTGTGACATAACGCAGTGCACTGTGGGATTGTACAGCGAATATACAGTGTCGTAAATGTTATAAATTCCCGCACACACAGTGTACTGCTACTCTGTCTCTCTCTCACACACACACACACACACACACACACTCAGACATGCAATGGCTCTCTCACCAGTTCTCTGTCGTATTGTAAGTGACGTTTTGTTTATGGAACTGGAAACACTGTGTACGTTACTATAGAGCTCACCCAGATAGTAGCCTCTCGTACCTGGGGAGGGTAATCTTATTAGAGCTGAACTCAATGCACCGTGAACCCCCTAACCCTGTATATGACTCACACACACACACACACACACAGCCGCCAGATGTGCTGAATCACACACACACACGTTCCCAGCAGCGCTTCCCCTCCCATAAAGCGATGCATTACTACACTGCGTCTGAAAATGCCCCTCAACAACTGTTTCCACTCATTCAGAGACAGCGCGGCAGGGTCGTAATCCACGGGAGAGGAACGCTTTCATATTTGATGCTGTCGCTCCCTCTGCTGGTGACACTCAGAAGAGAACATATTAAAAACAACAACACTTCTTCACTGCATGTTCACATTAATGTGGAGCCCACCAACACACACACTGTGAAACAACAACACTCAGTCTGGTTGTTGTTTTGTTTTTTTACATGGGATAACATTGCAGACTTTAGAATCGCCCTCTTCTTCTGAGTCTGTCCAATCACAGCAGAGAAATAAGAGCACTGAGTAAAAACGGAGAAGAAAGAGAACCGAGCTAAAACAGCCAAAAGCCAGAGCTTCTGCTCCTCGCTCCTCACCGCCGTGGGGTTGGGGGCGAACAGCGAGCAGCTCGTAATCGTTTACAGGAACAGCTGCCGAAACCTTCTCCTATAGGCTCAGATACTTAGGTCAGTGACATACACACTGTTAATTTACTGTTTAACTCTGTGACAGACACAAGTGTTCTCACCTTTATGTATCTCGCACTCTCACTCTCACACTCACACACACACACATTTGCACGAGTTGCAGACTTCACAGTTTTGTCTGGATGCTGTTGCTCTCTGCACGGTTGAGAGAAACACTGACGAAAGCAGTGTAAAAGTCACTTTGGTGTTTCAGACCTCGTGTGTGTGGTTTTTTTATTTTTATTTTTCAGGCTTCGGTTCTGAAAGTGAAACCTGGGTCACATCAGAAACATGGAGTGGGACGTAAGAATGTGTTGAGATTCAATGCTTTTGACTCATGAAGTATTCCAAAAGGAATCAGCCGTAAAGGGAACGTCTGCGCTTTTGGGGAAATGCTGTTCTCTCGTTTGTTTTCGTTCAGAAGCTCGGCGTCGTTTAAAGTGGAGCCGTGTGATTGATGAGAACATCTGTTGTTTGTATGTGGCTTGTTTGTAGGTTGTCAGAAAGGTGTTTAGTTTTGTAGCAGGTTCCTATCTAAAGAAACTAAATAATAAGTCAATATTACCCACCTGGCGGCACGGTGGCGCAGCAGGTAGGTGTCGCAGTCTCAAAGCTCCAGGGGCCTGGAGGTTGTGGGTTCGTTTCCCA
>NC_089813.1:3485349-3540349 GCF_029633855.1 Hoplias malabaricus | reverse complement strand
AGAGAGTTTTCAGTGCTTTGATCAGACACAATTGTAGGCTTTGTTCTCCAAGTCTTTTATTAACCTGAGCACCACTCGCTGGTGGGAAACACTTTTTTTCCCTCGTCCTTTTTCCTCTCTCTTTTTTTTTTTTAATTTTATTTCATCTCTCTCTCTCTCTCTCTCTCCCTCCAGTGTAAGAGAGGTACAGATCTGCTCTATTTTGGGTTGAAGTGCTGCTGATAGCTCCTCCTAGCTCTGCAACTGAGCCTCATCTGTACTGCACATGTGCTGTAATATATGGCATCGTGCACTGAATCTGAAGTGTGTGTGTACACACACATGCACACTCCGAGTTCCAGATAAGGTGGACTTTCACACAGCAGCTAATCTCACTGCCATCTGCTGCCCTTATACCGCACCATCTCTGTACTTCCATCGCTTAACCCGCTCTCTCCGATAATAACCGCGGCTCTTACAGGAAGCCTGCGTCTTGGAGACCAGAGGAGAGACGCCGCGTTTAATCAGCGCCAGGCTGGTGCTCGTAAACGGAGGAGAGGATGTGGTATTAAGGCTGAAATTAGATTATTGTTCTCCAGTGTCACTCCACAGAAGAGTGAGGGAGAGTAGAGGAGGCCGAGTTAAAGCTGGTAACGACTGAGGAAACCAGTGTGACCAAAACCCATCCCACAAAGTCACATCTGTGGGACACAAGGCAGGGAACGACTGGTGGTGGAATAAATAATATAATGTCGATAACAGATATCCGTTCCAGTAGCTTACACTTACAGCTTGATGTATCTTTTATAGGAACCCAGGGCACCATCCGCTGTGTCCCCTGTGCTCATGTTAAAGCCGTCTCTTGCCAACGCGCTGCTGGTCCAGCATCAGTGAAGTGATGCAAGGTCTCCATAGCAACGAAATAGCCGCTAGGCGATAGCTTTGGCTGAATCTTCTCTCTCTGTCTCTCGCCCTCTCTGTAGAAACCAGGTGATGAGGAAGAAGCTCATTCTGTACTTCAAGAGGAGAAACCATGCCCGCAAACAATGGGTAAATATCCTGTTCTCTCTCTCTCACACACACACTCACTCTCTCACACACACACACATTGATTTCATGGTACATCGCCCAGTATTTATTTCTATTACAAGGATTGCTACCACACTGTACGTTATCTTACAGACAAGGTGTGTGTGTGTGTGTGCAGGAGCAGAAGTTCTGTCAGCGCTATGACCAGCTGATGGAGGCGTGGGAGAAGAAAGTGGAGCGAATCGAGAACAACCCTCGCCGCAGAGCCAAAGAGAGCAAGGTCCGAGAGTACTACGAGAAGCAGTTCCCTGAGATCCGCAAGCAGAGAGAGCTGCAGGAGCGTATGCAGAAGTAAGACTGGGGGCCGTGGGTAGTGCGCTCTTTCTGTTTTGTGTTCAGTTTTGTTTTTAGTCCGTTTTTAATGCATCGGACCCAAGGTGCAGAGGAGTATCCTCAGTGTTTTGTGTAGTGCCCTGTAAAACACACAGGGGCCTGTGAAGTGTAGCGCACACCTACAGCTGCTGAATTACTCTGATCTATTAATGCTACAGTGTGTGTGTGTGTGTGTGTGTGTGTGTGTGTGTGTGTGTGTGTGTGTGTGTATCTGAATTAGTGATGTTTAAAGGAACACTGGGTACCGTATTATGTTATGTTTAATGAGGTCTGGATGGTCTCGTAGCCGTTCCGTGCTTGCTTCCTGGTCAGCGTTTGCTGCGTAAAGCTCTACCCAGTGAAAAGTGGATGCAGGAATCATCCACATCTGAATCAATTGATTCCCTGAATCGTTTGCTAAAGAATCCTCATGCGAATCTCTAATGGTAACCGTTTCGTTACAGCAGGGTGGGTCAGAGAGGAGGCCTGACTTCTGCAGCTCGCAGTGAACACGAGGTGTCTGAGATCATAGACGGCATTTCAGAGCAAGAGGTGAGGACCCAAACACACACACACACACCGCTGTTATAATTCATATGAACAGAGGAAGACAGACAGACTCTGGCAGTAGCTTCACTGCTTCCGTACTTCTGATTTCTAGTCTAGACGTGTGTTACGCCCCACACCACTGTCTGTTTCACAACTTGGGGAGGTTTTGTGGCTCATGCACTTCCTATATATACACACACACACACACACACACACACACACCACCTTCATGGGCCTTGACGTTTCAGACATTTTAACGCTTTCAGAGCGACTGGTAACTCATTCGAATAGTTTTTTCCACTCACTATTTTTTCCTCTTGTCCGTTTACTTCTCTTCCTCACTTTGTTTCTCACTCTCGTCTCACTCTGGTCTCACTCTCGTCTCTGTAGAACTCAGAGAAGCAGATGCGTCAGTTAGCGGTGATTCCTCCAATGCTGTTTGATGCAGAGCAGCAGAGGATAAAGTTCATCAACATGAACGGCCTGATGGACGACCCCATGAAGATCTACAAAGACAGACAGGTCATGAACATGTGGAGTGACCAGGAGAAGGACACTTTCCGCGAGAAGTACGTGTGTGTGTGTGTGTTACTGTGAGATAGCTCCAATCCAGTAACATTACCCCACGTTTAAAGAGCAGTTTGTTTATTAATTAATAATTACACGTTTTATTTAATAAAGACGTAGCTTTGAGCGAGTGTTTTGTTAAAGGGTTAATGAAGGGGAACTCCAGCATATTTTAAATATTTTTATGATCCCTCAGTCACTGGGAAGGCGATGTCTACTGTGTAAATGAGGTCTCCATGTGACGTATGGTGGATTAATGATGAAAAGTATTATTTTATGTGAAAGATAAAGGTTTTTGGGGATGTTTTGAATGATGTGAAGATGAGGTGAACCAGAATGTAAAGCCAGTTTGAGACACACACACACACACACACACACACACACACACACGGGCACCTGTCAGCTGTGAATGACTCATACAGATACCTGTATGTTAGAGTTAGTGAGCGGTTTTAACAAAGTGTGTGAGAGCGAGAAGAGGTGAAGGTGCGTAAACCATGCGCTGGATCTGAGTGAGTGCAATAGGTGAAAGGTGCTTCATCCTCTCTCTCTCTGTCTCTGTCTCTCACTCTCTCTGTCTCTGTCTCTCACTCTCTCTCTTTCTCTCTCTGTCTCGCTCTCTCTCTGTCTCTTTCTCTATCTCTCTGTCTCTGTCTCTCACTCTCTCTGTCTCTGTCTCTCACTCTCTCTCTCATTCTCTCTCTGTCTCGCTCTCTCTCTGTCTCTTTCTCTATCTCTCTGTCTCTCGGTCTGTCTCTCTCTCTCTCTGTCTCCGTCTCTCTCTCTGTCTCTGTCTCTCTTTCTCTATCTCTCTGTCTCTCGGTCTGTCTCTCTCTGTCTCTCTCTCTCTCTCTCTCTCTCTCTCTCTGTCTCTCTGTCTGTCTCTCACCCTCTCTCTGTCTGTCTCTCTCACCCTCTGTCTGTCTGTCTCTCTCTCTCCCTCTCTCTCTCTCTCTCTCTCTCTCTAGGTTCATCCAGCACCCAAAGAACTTTGGCCTGATTGCCTCTTTTCTGGAGAGAAAGGTACACCTGCCCCGTTATTATTATCCTCCCCTCCAGCTCTTTGTTTGCGGTCTCTTTTACTCTGCGGAATTCATTAATAAAGTGGAAGATGTGTGTGTATTTTCAGACCGTAGCAGAGTGTGTGCTCTTCTACTACCTGACAAAGAAAAACGAGAACTACAAGAACATCGTTCGCAGGAGCTACCGCCGCAGAGGCCGAAGCCAGGTAACCACATCCATTTAACCGTTACCGGCACCTCACATTTCAGTATCCATTTCACCTTAAATAGGCCAGCAGCTTCATTCTGGCACATTAAGGAAGAAAGAGAACAGAGTGAAAACGGCTAAAAACCAGAGCTTCTGCTCCGCGCTCCTCACTGCTGTGCGCTCGGGGTCGGGGTGAACAGCGAGCGGCTCATTATCATTTAAAGGAACAGGAGCGTTCTGAACAGGGGCTGTTTACACAGGGGGAGAACACTGCTGTGGGGTTTGATCTTTGTGGTATTTTGACCAAAGCGGGTCACAGACATTCAGGAAGACTCAGAACTGTGTTCACTAAGATACAGACTCTAAAACATCCATCTGTGTCATAACACGCCAACGGATGATTACAGAAAAACAGATCCTTGCGTCTTTAAAAATCGTTAAGAATTGATCCTGGCTTTTTTCTCTGAGCTCTTGTTTCTCGTGCAGTGGAGACTGTGGAGAAGTACATTCAGAAATATCAGTTCCGTCATCACACACTTCACCAGTTTATCTGGGATGTAGAGCCGTATCAATATGTAGCTCCCAGCCCTAAAGCTCTCAGTAGCGGAGCGTTAGAGAGTGTGTGTGATCCAGTGAGTTATGGCACGGCTGAGTGAACCCACACGGCTGAGTGCCTTTAGAACCGCCTGGATGTGTGGGTTATTTGAGGAACTTCGCTACTGTCTGTCAGTCTGTGAAAGTTGCAGGCAGAATGAGGGCAAACAGACGCAGGGAGAGGGAGGGAGAGAGAGGGAGAAAATCCCTCCATCGTTTCTCTCTCACACACACACTTCTGTGCCCTTCTCTCTCTCAACTCCTTTCTCTTTTCCTTTTTCTCTCTTTTCTTTTTCTTCTTACTCTACCTTTGAAAGAGGTGCACCTTTGAGTGTTTTTCTCTGAATCTTTTTCTCCCTTCTGTCTCTGTCCTCATTTTTTGTTTATCAACCTCCACTCTCCACACTTCTCTTCTTTGAACCATCATTTTTCATTCCTTTTTCTCTCTATCGATCCTGTTTCTCCCCACTCTCTGAAGCAGCATCATCAGTCTCTCTCTCTCTCTCTGTCTGTGTGTCTGTCTGTCTCTGTCTCTGTCTGTCTCATCTTTCTCTCTGTCTCTATCTCTGTCTGTCTCTCTTTCTGTCTGTCTCTATTTTTCTCTCTCTCTCTCTGTGTCTCTCTCTGTCTCTGTCTCCGTCTGTCTGTCTCTGTCTCTCTCTGTGTCTCTTTCTGTGTCTGTCTGTCTCTGTCTCTCTCTCTTTCTGTCTGTTTATCTCTCTGTCTCTTTCTCCTATCTCTCTCTCTCTCTGTCTCTCTCTTTCTCTCTGTCTCTCTGTCTGTCTCTGTCTCTCTGTCTGTCTCTGTCTCTTTCTGTGTCTGTCTGTCTCTCTCTCTCTCTTTCTGTCTCTTTCTCCTATCTCTCTCTCTCTCCTATCTCTCTGTCTCTCTCTCTCTCTCTGTCTCTCTCTCCTCTGTCAGTTATGGATGGCTGTGTGTTGGCTCATCTTTCAGGAAGAGAAGACCCAGATTAAAAGGAGCGATATCTGAGCTTGTGTAGAGCCAACTTCTCGCTTTCTTCTTATTATTCTCTTTATTTTTGAAAGCTCTTGTTCCGCTGCCACTCACTCTCACATTTTCTCGGTGTGAGAGGTCACAGCAGTGCGTGCGTGCGTGCGCGTGCGTGCGTGTGTGTGTGTGTGTGTGTGTGTGTGTGTGTGAGCGCGCCAAAGAGTCACTTCCTGATTCTGCTTGGTGTGTATTCGAAACCCTTGAACGTCTGCTGTGCTCCGGGGCTGAGTGCTACACACCGAGGTACTGACTGGGTCCAGAAATAACGTGCAGCATTCGACCGAAATGAGTTCCTGCGTTACGCTAAAAGTCCGAGGAGGCAGCCGGCAGCCGGCTCGTTTCCAGCGTAAAGTATTGAAGTATTAACTATTAACTGATTGGTGTAAGAAAGTGAAGGCTGACACAGAGGAAGTAGGTCAGTTTGGGGTCTAGAGTCTGGTGGTTTTGAGTGTGTGAGCGTGTCAGAGCGTGTGTGCCCGTGTCTCTGCCTGTGTGTGTGTGTGTGTGTGTGTGTGTGCCTCTTGTCTGTATTTCTCTCTCTCCGCCAGTGTGTGTTTGAACTCTGTAAAGTGTTGGTGTCTTTCCCTCTGAGCACATGGGTGTGTGTTAACTCATGCCACTAAGCAGGTTTCACAGAGGCTCTAAAGATTAATGCTTACTCAGATCAAAACAGAGCCCCTCAGTCTGCTGTACCTTCCCTTTAAGCCTTTAGCCGCTGCGCACCCAGAGCTGATGGAGGTTTTCGAACACCATGGTTTATTATGGTCTTTTCTCCCAATCACAGCACAACCAGCAGCAGCAGCAACAACAGCAGCAGCAGCAGCAGCAGCAACAGCAGCTGAACCGCAACCACCAGGAGGAGAAGGAGGACAAGGAGAAAGAGAAGGAGGCCGAGAGAGACGAGGACAAAGCGGAGGGAGACGACAAGGAGGATGGCATAAAGTGAGTGTTGTCGCACCTTAACGAGGCCGACAAATTCAGAGAGCGTTAGGGAAGAGGCGGGTAGTTCTCAGCAGTTCTTAATTAATCTGCAGGAGCTCACGGGTGGGAATATGGGTGCATGGGAATGTGACAAAACACAGGAGATCCAGTCAATGCGAGTGGATCAGACACAGCAGTGCTGCTGGAGTTTTAAACCCTCTATTACACTCCTCCCTCGTCAGAGACAGTAGCTCATCTGTCGCTGCACAGTGTGTGTCATCAGTGACACAGGACGATCCAAATCATACCTGCTTTGTGAGGTCCCCTGGGGGCAAATAAAGTATGCAGAGCAACGTGTGGACTACTGTCTGTCATTGTAGAACTATAAAGTGCTCCTGTAGGCGATGGCTTTAAGGTTATAGCTGATTGGGGCGTGTGTGTGTGTGCATCTAAAGCAAACAGCCACCCTCAGCATGACCTCTTTATCCCGTGAAGGTGTGTGGAAGCACTGACCTGTAAAGTGCCGTTTGAAGCTGGACGTTCCACTATTAGGTGCAGGACGCTCGAGTTTTCACCGGGGTCTTCAGTCCTCTACGGCCCACTGTGCCCTTCGCTGCTTTTTACCCACAGTGCCGCGGGGCCAGCTGGTGTCTCTATATTTAGTGTCCCTCTGCACAAGATGGATGGTAGCCAGGGGAAGATAAATGACAGTGCAGCACTTCCTCTGCCTCTTCACTGTCACCGAGGTGTGCTGCTGAACCCGTTCCGTAGACACAACCGCTCCATAGGAGAAGCTGCAGTGTTGCAGTTCTTTGTCGCCGCTGGTTTGTAGCACAGTTCTAGTCATCTGTGATAGCCCCTTATTGTTTAAATCGGAGTCTTTCAGTGCGTCTTCACAATTACTTTGGGATCTGGAGCCCTCCAACCCACACATTGTAAAACAAGACCATCCAGTCTGTGTTCAGTGGGATGAGCAAGAGGAGAAAACGAGGTGTTCGGATTCTGCTTCGCTTCTGACGTCAAGTGCAGGGACTTGAATTTAGAATTGCCCCGCCCCCTCGTCTTAGTCTGTCCAATCACGGCTCTGGACCCATGTTTATGTTACGTTAGGAGCACTGAGTAAAAACGGAGAAGAAAGAGAACAGAGCGAAAACGGCTAAAAACCAGAGCTTCTGCTGTGCGCTCGGGGGAGGGGTGAACAGCGAGCGGCTCATTATCATTTAAAGGAACAGGCGCGTTCTGAACAGGGCTGTTTACACGGGGGGAGAACGCCGCTGTGGGGTTTGATCTTTGTGGTATTTTGACCAAAGCGGGTCACAGCACAGTGTTCTGAGTGTTCATGAATGTCTATGTCCCAGAGCTGACTCCAGAACTGTGTTGACTTGTGCAGAAGGGGTAGAATGTCATCTTTAAATCAGACCAAAGGCTCTAAACAAATCGGAGATGGAGAATAAATGCTGGAATGAGCTTGTGTGGATATTCCACTGACTCTTTTCCAGGCTTTCTGCATTATTCAGGGGCTGAGATGTAAACAGCGCTGTTCAGAGAAGGGTTAGATGTAAAATAGTTTGTTCTAGGGAAACTTCCCACTCTTATTTCATTACCGTGGTGGTCAGAGAATGCTATCCATTTGATTTACTGGTGCTTGCACCTTTTTTTTTTTCCAAGCACTTCTCCTCAGCATGTGACTGTTTGGTTTATAACTTTGACCTATTTTTCTGATTAATGGAGCGTGTTACACTGTAAAATATCAAGTGCTGATCCCTTCAGGAGTGAAAGGCTTATTCAGGAGCAGCAAGAATTTTAAGGAATCAAATGTGTACGCGCTAGACGTATATCAGGCATGGCCGTCTGGGACGGGTCCCTGGGGTAGACCCAGAGCTCACCAGAGCAGTTCTATCTCCCGGCTGCTCTGGAGACGTCTGGGGATCCCTAGAGGAGCTATTAGGTGTACAGTTTATTTTTAAAGCAAAAATTCAGACATTCTCCTGCTCTTCTCATTTTATGAAAACTGTTGTTCTCCCTGTGTCTGCGTGGGTTTCCTCCGGGTGACTGTCTGTGAGGAGTGTGGTGTGTTCTCTGTGTCTGCGTGGGTTTTCTCCGGGTGACTGTCTGTGAGGAGTGTGGTGTGTTCTCTCTGTGTCTGCGTGGGTTTTCTCCGGGTGACTGTCTGTGAGGAGTGTGGTGTGTTCTCTGTGTCTGCGTGGGTTTTCTCCGGGTGACTGTCTGTGAGGAGTGTGGTGTGTTCTCTCTGTGTCTGCGTGGGTTTCCTCCGGGTGCTCCGGTTTCCTCCCACGGTCCAAAAACACACGTTGGTAGGTGGATTGTAGACTCAAAAAGCGACTGTGAAGGATTGGCTCCCCCTCCAGGGTGTGTTCCTGCCTTGCTCCCAGTGATTCCGTGTAGGCTCCGGACCCTACCACAACTGGTAACAGAGAGTGAATGAATGGCAACTGTTGTGTAGTTTTAAAATGGCAATTATAATTGTAATAAAAAACAAACAAAAACTTCCTAGAAATATTAGGAAATATTAATACACTACGTTCACAATCTCTAACACTGAAATCCCCATCTTTAAACTGCAACGTCCAATAAACAACAACCTCTTGGCTTTGTCCATATTAATATTTAATATTTTATATTGCGATGTGTATTGATATTGAAGTATTGTCCAACCCTGCTTTCACAACAGTTACCACAGAAGGGCAGGAGGAGGTCTGAATTTGATTCACAGATTCACATTACACCAAACCTTTTTAAGACTAGTAGCGTCCAATGCAGCTGTAGTGGAGAGCAGCGCCTCACTCGAGCCCGATCTGATTACGGTGAAGGGAAGGCGCGGTGTGGTGTAGATGGTAGAGAAGCTGGTCGTTTTAACCCCTCTCTCTCTCTCTCTCTGTGTTTGTGTAGAGATGACACGTCCGGAGAAGACGGCGAAGACAAAGAGCCGCCGGTAGCCGTTAAAGGGCGAAGGACGGCCAACAGCCGCGGACACCGCAAAGGCAGAATCACCCGCTCTATGGCCAACGAGCAGGAAGAGACCAGCTCCCCTCCGCTCAGCAATGAACTGGGTCAGTGCACACACACACACACACACACACACACACACAAACCCACATAACCACATCACACACACTCTACAAACACTACAATCAAGCACAGAGACCAAGGGTTTCCAGACTTCGTGTTGTGGGGCTGACGTGTGATGTCTGTGGTGGACCCAGGCACAGAAAATCAAGACCATGTACGAATAAAGGTCAGGGGGGTTTCAAATCTGACGTTTACTTACTGGATGAAGGTGTGTGGTTAGGGAAACTTGTGAAAGGCAAAGTCGAACTGTAGAAACACACACCGGTAGCCGCTTCACGCTAACACAGGCAGCAAATCGTCGCTGACCAATCAGAAACGTTTATCTCCAGAATAGCAGCTTCACAGTTCTTTCAGTGGAAGTCCATGGATAAAGTCGTTTTTGGAGCGTTTCTATTGGTCCGTTCATGAACTTTTTCAAAAATGGAGCTGCGTGTTCTGTGATTGGACAGTGACGATATGTTGAGGAGGTGGTCCGAAGCCCTAGGCCCTTGGTCTCCCCTGCCCCTGGTGTGTTAAATGTGTACAGAACGATCAGTGAGCCTTCAGCTCCTTCATCACAATGTGCCTTTTTCATTTCAGCGAATCTAGAGATGAACGAAAGCTCTCGCTGGACGGAAGAGGAGATGGAGACCGCCAAGAAAGGTCAGAGTCAGCCACATCTCCATCTGCTTTATTTCTAACAGTTTATCTGCGCGGTGTATGACCTCAGACAGCGGTTTCAATGCTCTGCTGCCGCCGTTGGCCTCGGCCTCGTTGTGTGTTACGTGTGTTAATTGGTTTATTTATATTTAATTAATGTATCGTCAGTGCCACACAGACACTGAAGCATTCCTTTCATACGCTGATCTGATGCCCTAGATGTTGGAACATTGCTGTGGGGATTTGATGGCGTTCAGCCGCGACAGCGTTGTTAAAGAGGCATTTCTGTTTGCGTGAGCGGACGCGGGCGCAGAAGACACACTCGGATTACACCGTTAAATGTGGTCAAGGCCCGTCTCTGGACGTGGCGAGGGTGTCCGATCACAGCGTTTACACCTGGCTCTGTTCGGCAGAGACGCTTGTTAGTGCGAGGTGTGTGTGTGTGTGTGGTCACTGCCACAGCTGTGTTAAATGCAGATAATTGCACATTATCGTTATTCTCTTTATCAGTGCGGTGCCGTGACTGTGTGTAGGCGCCGTATGGAGCCGAGCGGTTCACTCCAGTGCGGAGAGGAGAGAAAGAACAGACTTGTTTTTTTGGCCAAACTCTCTCTCCCTCCATTCCTGAGGTGTTAAGAGTGTTTAGCTCCCTGACAGCAGCAGGTACACACAGATCTGTGGGTTGGTGGAGCTCTTTTGGCAGAGTTTTAAAGGACGGCAATCTCTCAGTCTCTGGCACAGGAGCAGAGCGATCTCTTTGTGCCTCTCTCTCTCTCTCTGTCTGTCTGTCTTTCTCTCTCACGCGCACACATTCTCTCGCTCTTTTATCACATGCTCCTATTCTCTCTGTTTCTCCCTGTCTTTCTCCTCCATATTTTCTCTCCTGTCTCTGTTGCTCTTTGCTCTCCTCTGCTTTGTGAATGAATCCCTCTGAACCGCCGTGATCTCTTTAACACATTCTCTTTCTCCTTTGCTCTCTCTGTCTTTCCCTCTGTGGTGCTCTCATACTCACTCTCTCTCTCACTCTCTGACTCTCGTTTCTCTGTAAACCACACTTGTGCTGCGAGAGGGGGGGTGTGGGGCGTGGCCGGAGAGATGGTTGGCAAAGATCAGAGAGATTTGGCAACATGCTCTCTCAGGTTTTGCGTCTCTCTCTCTCTCACTTTTCTCTCTCTCTGTCTCTCTCTCTCTGTCTCTCTGTGTGCCTCTCTCTCTCTCTCTCTGTGCCTCTGTCTCTCTCTCTCTCTCTCTCTCTCTCACTTTTCTCTCTCTCTGTCTCTCTCTCTCTGTCTCTCTGTGTGCCTCTCTCTCTCTCTCTCTCTGTGTGTCTCTCTCTCTCTCTCTGTGTGTGTGCCTCTCTCTCTAAGGAAAGGTCACATTGAGGAAGAAAAGCAGGTCAGTTTGGAGAAATGTAAAAAAGCTGCTGTGTTTTCTCATGGTATCAGTATCAAACCCCTCTCTCATCCCTCCCTGACACTGCTGAGCTCTCTCTCTCTCTCTCTCTCTCTCTCTCTCTCTGTTTATATGCCTTCTGGCTCACACGAAGCACATTAGACAGAGCAGTGGAAAAAAAAAGAACGATAGCAGAGGTTAAACGAGGGAATGAGAGCATGAGGGAGGGGGTAACAGAAGGAACGGAAAGAGAAAGGCAGGGAAGAGGAAAAGGAGAGAGGGAATGAACTAGAGAGGAAAGAGCAGAGAGAGTGAGTGAGAAGCAAAGATATTAGAGGGAAAAAAATGAAACCACAGAGACAGGGGAAAGAAAGAGAAATAAGCAATGAATCATAGAAACACTGCAAGAGAAATGAAACCACAAAGAAGGGAAGGAAGGAAACCAGAAAGAGAAGAGAAGAAAACATGGAAGGAATCGGAGAAGGAGAGAGAGAGAGAGACATTGAGGGATGAAATTAAAGAGAGCAAGAATGTAGAGACAGAGGGAGAGGAAACCAGAGAGAGAGGGAGGGAGGGAGGGAAAAAGGAGGAACCAAAGAACGAGAGGAGAAAAAGAAATAAGGAAGAGAGAGAGAGCGAGAGACCCAGAGGGAGAAGACGGAACGAATAAGAGAGAGAGAGAGAAGCACTATTTCTGTGTAAGTCAAGGCAGACGGCAACCATTGACCATTGAAGAGAAGTGGGTAAAGAGCTGTGGCCTTGAGAGAGAGAGGGAGGGAGGGAGGGAGGGAGAAAGAAAGAGAGAGAGAGAGAGAGAGGAAGGCAGGGCTGGCGGAGTGAGAGAAAGCGCGAGTGTGATAGAGAAGAGCATTTGCTGTTCAGAGTGAGGCAGCTCAACTCTCAGAATCAAAGGAGGAGGGGACACAGGAATAAAGCTCTCCCTCCCTCTCCACCTCTTCTTTTCTCTCTCTCCTCTCCCCCTTTCTCTCTCTCTTTGCTCCTTCCCTGTCCCCTCTCTGCTTCTCTCCGCGGCTGGATCGAGCGCTCAAACCTGGATTTCCATGGAGATGTGGTGGGCAGATGGCGGGATGAAGACGAAAGAGTGAAAGAGCGGAGGAGAGATGGTCTGCGGGCCTTGAGTGGTGTTTTTCTCTCTGGATTATAAAAGCGGTGCAGGACACTTTGGGTAGGTTATGATCGGAGGATTTTAGCCATGAAGCTCGGTGTCGCAAAATCTGATTGGACGACGGCACTGTAGCTCGCTGGTGATTGGACGTGCTGGAAGTTGGGAGGTGTGCTGAAGGTGAAGGGCCTCGGGCTCAGGCCTGCTGCGCTCTCCTGCTCTTTGTGGTGGATTTAAGGGAGAATTCCAGCCTGGGTTCTGTATGGATTACACAGCACACGGATCGGAATGGGTGTACGTCGGATTTAACCGGACTCCACACACAGCTGGGGCCTGCACGAGGATGGAGTTTATTTTATTTACCAAAGGATTTGCGCCGCTTTCTGTAGGAACTGAATGTGGGTGGTTTCTTTGTGTGTGTGTGTGTGTGTCCATCAGAGGTTAAGGTTGTAAGGCTATTATCTATCACAGTATTATAAGTTCCCGGTTTTATTTGGACAGTGTTGACCGCCTGTGACGGTGGTAGCGCTGCTCCACTCACACTGTACTCATTCGCGCAGAAGAGCTTGTGTGCACCAATCTGTATCGGTTGCATTTTAAAAGCTGCTGGACCTTATGGGAGGAGTCATTGGCTTGCACCTGATTGGCTTAGACGTTTCTCTTCTGCAGATTCTGTCTTGCCCGGGGGGGTCTGTTGGCGACTGATCTATCATAGCTCTGTGTCCTCAGACCCCCCCCCCCGCGCTGTCAGGATCGTTCTGATTCGCCGCTGTTGTTTATTTAGGAAACGATCGATGTGTGAGGTACAATGAGGGTCTTCTTTCTAGGGTGAATTTCTAATAGAAACAAGCTCTGTTCACCGTTTCTACTCTTTCCATCTCTCCTCGCTCTGCCGCTCTCATGGTAACCGCGGTAAAGTGGCAGATGTTTTTGAAAGCAGATGCTGAAACGAGCATAACTCCTTGACGATGAAGTCCTCTGAAGTTTGCCATTAAGGCCATCAGACGGTGGTAAAAACAGACCACGATGTTCTTGCAACTGAAAAATGCAAGGAATCCACTCTTTAAGCCCTTGGAAACTGTACGGTCGCGTGGAAATATTTGGACCGACTGTGCGTTAAAGACGGTGCAGACGGGATCAATTCATAAAGGAGGGGTCAAAGGTCATTTAATTATGTATTTACCTTTGTGTGTGGAGCTAAACACCAGTGAGGCTTGATAGGACACCTTCAGCTTGGCACAGTGCTTCCTTATTTAGGCATCCGTGACTGGCCAGTTAGTGTTCTCCTGAAAGCGTGCTGAGCGTCTGTGTTGTGCTCCACGGTGCTCCTCTTACAGTCAGTATAACGTTTGTTGTTCTCACTCGTGTGCTTCCTCATGGTTTAAGGAGGTGTTTCCTCTTAAGCTGTGTTCTCTTTGTGTGTGTGTGTGTGTGCTGACTCAGTGTTTCTGTCTGCAGGACTCCTCCAGTATGGCCGCAACTGGTCGTCCATCGCCAAGATGGTGGGCTCCAAAACCGTGTCCCAGTGCAAGAACTTCTACTTCAACTACAAGAAGAGGCAGAAACTGGATGAGATCCTGCAGCAGCATAAAATGAAATCGGTTTGTGCTCGTTCTCTCCTTCAGTGGCCTGTATTTATGTAATATTATTTATTACTGGGATTATTTCTCCCAGATTTTCCTTCTAGTTTAAGCACTAACAGTTCCCACTCGTGTGTGTGTGTGTGTGTAGGAGCAGGAGCGGAAGGCCAGGCGTAAAGGAAAAGCTCTTCAGAGTGAGGAGACCAGCGCTCCTTCTGCTGCTGACGAAGAAGAAATGGAGGGATCTGGAGTCAGTGGCAATGAGGAAGAAGCTCAGGAGGATGGAGAAGGTATGTCTTATACACACACACACACATACAGCTGTAAATGAAACTGAGCCCTCCATTCATGGCCAGTTACACAGCTGTGTTTGTCAGACATTTTTATCCTGAGCACCGTCTGGTCATAATCCTTTTTTACAGATGTAGTGTTAGAGTTGGTTCCCTAGAAGCGCCGGAGCGGGTCATCAAACCCCATGCACTGTGTGTAGAGCAGCACTGCCTATTACGCCTGTCATTTGTACCAACCCACATCTGCGATTCACCACCACTTCCGGTTAAATTGTAATTATGGGATGGTCATAACAGAGTAATAAAAGCAGGTTTTGTTGCCCACAGAACCTTTGAAACTACACCAGTACCGTGTTCCTACATCGGTGTATGATAGTCAGTGCAGCTACAGTGAATCCACTCGCATTCGAACGAATAGATTCAGACAATAGTCTCTGCGCAGCACAGTCATATTTCCTCTGGTGCAGCATTAGCTTATAACGACAGTAATTATTTTCCCTGAACAAAGTCGGTGTGCCTGAGCACAATGCACTTATTTCATTTCATTTAAAGCCCAGCGCTTTCAAGGATGATGTGGAGTTCTCAGAAACCGCTGAAAGCGCTCGGAACAAAATAGTCATGTGGGTTCAGAACACGGCAAGGACAGATAACAGGACCGAGACCGTATCTGATCCACTGCTGGAGGCAGGATATCTAGGAAAGTGAGTCTGATTTTGGATGATTGTCATTGTCAGGAGAATTATTATGCAGTGGAAATGATGTTGTGTCTCAGTCACACAGCTCCAGGGTCCTGGAGGTTGTGGGGTTTGAGCCCTGCTCCGGTTGATGGGGTCTTAAGCAGCTGTAGTCACTCCCTCAGCATTTGTTTGCCGCTCGTGACCCTCTGACCTTTCCTTTTCCCTTTCTCCAGGAGGCCCCAACAACAGCTCGGACACGGAGAGCCTGCCGTCCCCTCGCTCCTCGGAGGACAACAAAGTGAAGGAGGAGAACTCATCCCGCTCCAAACCCTCCACTAGCGCTCCTTCTTCAACATCGTCATCCTCGGAGAAGGAGGGATCAGCTCCGGAGCAGCAGCAGGAGGAGGAGGAAAAACCCGCCGTGAAGCTGGAGCAGGGAGGAGTGAAGGAGGAAGCGCAGGGAGAGGGAGGAGAAGGAGTGAGGGAGGTGCAGGGAGAGGCGGAGGACAAGAAACCGCCCATGCTGGAGGCTGAAGAAGGGAAGAAGGAGGGGAAGAAGAGAGAGAGGGAGCATGGAGGGAGGAGCGGAGGGCAGGATAGCGACTCCAGCGCCACCTGCAGCGCCGACGAGGTGGAAGAGTCGGACAACACCGAGAAGATCAGGTGAGTTTGGGTTGTAGGCTCCGGACCAGCGTTGGAATGACCAGCAAGCGCAGAAAGGGCCGTACCGGTCGGCAGTGGAGGCTTTCTCCGTTGTGTAGCAGATTACTCCCTGAGTTTCATACCCTCACATTGTCTCAAAATATTAACCCTATCCTGTATAACTGGGCACTCGCTTACTGACCTGAATAAGTTAAAAAAGAGTACCGTGTGCTGCGAGATATTGGGACAGGACCCGTGACGGGAACCCAACCTTGCAGCACAGACCGTGTTCCACTGACCTGAGGCTTGAATCACCCAACCACTTTTTAGCATGTGACCTCACCAGTCAGTGAGCTCCTACAGCGCCCCCTACCTTTGGCTCTGGGTAATGCCCGCGAATGAACTCATTTGGCAACGTACTGACCAGACAGACGCAGGACGCAAATCACACGCACCAGACACGTCGTAATTTTGAAGTGTGTGCCATTAACGTCTTTAAGATACGGCGGTATACGAGATTACTGTTACACCGCCCCACCCTGCCGTCAGTGCCTTAACGGTGTGCTTTAGTAACTGGTTATTACTGACCCGCTGGCTTGGGGCCAAATCTGAAAATATCAATCATGTGATAATAATTATAGACGCTGCTTATAATTAGTGAATCCTGCTGCTTTAATCTGCGCCCGCTGTGGACACAGATGTTCAGTTCTGCACATACACAGTGTGTAATCTTCATAGAGATGCATTCAATATGAAACGGGGTGTTAGAGCTGCACACGAGCCTAAGGTCAACATGCCAAGTGTGTAGTTAATCACTGATACGTTGTGTCACAGTAGTGTGTGTGTGTGAATGTGATGTTGGTGCAGTGTTTTGGTGAAAAGAGGGTGGTGTTGTCTTTGTCCTGCTCTGCTTTGCCCTGTGAAGCTAACTCTGTATAAACTGGCAACACCAGAGGAAACGTTAGTCTGAGTGCAGACCAAAGACAACAGTCAGAAAGAGGCGTGCGTGTGTGTGTGTGTGTGTGTTCAGAAGAGAGACACACATTTAGCGAGATGTTTAAAGTTAGTTCCATGTTTATAAAGGACAGAATCTGGCTCTGACTCTTCTCTTCTCTTTGTAGAATAACGTCTCCCAGACCGAGTTTGCTGAATTATGCCCACGATGGAGTGATCTCTACTGCACTGCAGAAACCACTGGACCTCAAACAGCTCAAACAGAGAGCAGCCGCCATACCTCCCATAGTGAGTACACACACACACACACAGAGCCCCCTCAGTTGGGGAGGAGGGGGCACCGGTGTGTTCCTCTGTGTGTGTCAGTGATATTCATAATAACACAGATCAGCATCAATAGCAGTGTCCTGGTCACAAACACCAGTCTTAGGCTGACTCCAGTCTAAACATCAACGTTTTAGAGACGTTTAAACAGAGTACATGTGTTTAACGTGTCTAACTCTGCTCTAAACAGCATCAGAAGTATGTCCACACGGCAGGACGAGAGGAGACATTTGTGAAGCAATGTTAGGGAAGGAGGTGTGTGTGTGTGTGCTGGATGTGGAGCTGTATCACACCAGTAGTGGTGTGTAGTCTGATCCTCTTGGCCGGATTAGATGTGCCCATCCTGCCTCTGTTGCCATGGATAATAAGTCTGCTGCTAATCTCTCACACATCAGAGAGACTGCTCTCTTCCCTCTCTCCCCCTGGCAGACAGACGTTGGGTTACACACACACACTGATTTAGAGAAACCTTAGAGGAAAGTTACTGGTTTCTAAGTGTGTAAATCCCTCACTTAAGGAGACATCTGAAACTCATAACACGTGTTTTATTTTGTGCACTGCAGTTTTACAGGAACTCCTTTAGTAAACATTTAGCACAGAACATTATTGGAGGGGGTTAATTGAAACTAAACAAACGACAAGCGCGGAGAAATAAGAGTAAGGAATAAAAACTGAGAAAACGAGAACAGAGAAGATTGAAAATGGCTATACACCAGAGCATCTGGTCCTCGCTCCTCACTGCTGTGCGCTCGGGGTCAGGGCGAACACTGAGCGGCTCGCTATCATTTAAAGGAACAGGTGCTGAAATATTTCTCTCTCTCTCTCTCTCTCTTACTCTTTCTCTCTCTCTTATGCTTTCTTTCTCTCTCTTTCTATCTCTCTTACGCTTTCTGTCTCTCTCTGTCTCTCTTTCTCTCTCTCTCTCTCTCTCTCTCTCTCTCTTACACTCTTTCTCTCTCTCTTTCTCTCTCTCTCTCTCTCTCTCTCTGTGCTGTAGATGCCTGAAGTCTCCTCAGTCGGAGGGGTGATGTTGGGGAAGCAGACTCTTCCCGACGCTCTGGCTCTTTACGAGCAGCAGATAACGATGGCCCACGAGTCCTCCCAGGAAGCCAAGCAGCAGCAGCAGCAGCAGCCTCCTCAGCCAATCAAATCACAGTATTACCCCAGCGGAGGTGAGGCCAGCAGCCCGAGGATCCGGACCAGGAGCCCCACTCCATCTGAACGAGAGAAGGAAGGTACGACAGCTCAGTCTTTGCTCTTTCTTCACTGTTCCTGTCTGACCCTTCCACACCGTGTCCTCCTCTGCTGCGGTTTGTTGTCCTGACGTCCCCGACTGCACTCCCCCCGGTGTATGGACGCGTATGTGGAGGCATGTTCATACTCGACGGGTTGCGTGTGATGAAAACCAACACCGGTGCAGTCGCTCTTTTAGTTTGATTAGTATCAGTTAAATATATATGTTTTAAAAGAACACTAGGTAATATTTTGTTTTTGTGCTCCTGGGCTCCACCTAGGGGTCGGGGTGGTTTCCCACCATCCTCCAGAAGTTACATAGTGTGGTTTCTGCAGTGCTGAGCCCGGAGTAGCAGCGACAGAGGCTCTATCCTCTCTGTTACAGCTCAGTGGAGCATCATAACGATGTAATTTAAAGCTGTAATTTAAAATGTACTACTTTAATGTACTACCTAGTGTTACTTTAAACACATCCTTCTTTTCTTAAGACCCTCGTGTGGCCACAAGTTGCGGACGCAGCTTGAGAGATGGAGAACTAAACCGTGACTGTAAAAGTCAGACCAGGGGAGCGACTGATATAAATATAAACACACGCCAGGACCTACCGAGAGGTTTACACTTCATGATCCTGAGTGGCACGCTCCTGAGAGCAGCAGTGTGTGGGTCTGTGGCCTGCGTTCTGTTGTTGGTGTAAACAGGGCAGAAGAGAGGAGAAGCCTGCTAGGTCTGATGTATATGTGTTTCTGTTGCTCATGATACAAAGCGCAGCGGTGGAATTGGGTGGGTGTTTTTAGCCGTGTCAGCTGCGTGTGAGTGTGTGTGTGTGTGTGTGTGTGTGTTGTGGTTTTGTGCTCAGCTGTAGTGTATCTTTCCCTGCAGAGCTGGCGGGGAGGGAAAGATGGCTGCAGAGTCTACTGCATGGATTATGTAGGTTCTCACACTCACTCACACACACACACACACACACACACTTGTCTGCCCAAACTCAGAGTTAGCCGTCAGCTTGTTGTGAGTATCTCAATCAGCACTTTTTCTTTTTGCTGGGGATTATTCTGCATGTTTGGATCACTGATGTTTTCCTCTTGGTGTAGTGTGGGTTTGCTTCTCTAGGCTCTATCTGCTGGAGTGACTGACTGACACTGACAGTGAGTGACTGACTGACACTGACAGTGAGTGACTGACTGACACTGACAGTGAGTGACTGACTGACACTGACAGTGAGTGACTGACTGACACTGACAGTGAGTGACTGACTGACACTGACAGTGAGTGACTGACTGACACTGACAGTGAGTGACTGACTGACACTGACAGTGAGTGACTGACTGACACTGACAGTGACTGACTGACTGACACTGACAGTGACTGACTGACTGACACTGACAGTGACTGACTGACTGACAGTGACTGGCTGACTGACAGTGAGTTACTGACGTGACTGGCTGACTGACAGTGAGTGACTGACGTGACTGGCTGACTGACTGACAGTGACTGACTGACTGACAGTGACTGACTGACGTGACTGGCTGACTGACTGACAGTGACTGACTGACTGACTGACTGACAGTGACTGACAGTGACTGGCTGACTGACAGTGACTGGCTGACTGACAGTGAGTGGCTGACGTGACTGCCTGACTGACAGTGAGTGACTGACTGACTGACTGGCTGACTGACTGACTGACTGGCTGACTGACAGTGAGTGACTGGCTGACTGACAGTGAGTGACTGGCTGACAGTGACTGACTGACTGACAGTGACTGGCTGACTGATAGTGAGTTACTGACGTGACTGGCTGACTGACAGTGAGTGACTGACGTGACTGGCTGACTGACTGACAGTGACTGACTGACTGACAGTGACTGACTGACTGACAGTGAGTGACTGACTGACAGTGACTGACTGACTGACTGACAGTGACTGACAGTGACTGGCTGACTGACAGTGACTGGCTGACTGACAGTGAGTGGCTGACTGACAGTGAGTGGCTGACGTGACTGCCTGACTGACAGTGAGTGACTGACTGACTGACTGACTGGCTGACTGACAGTGAGTGACTGGCTGACTGACAGTGAGTGACTGGCTGACTGACAGTGAGTGACTGACGTGACTGACTGACTGAGGGACCGACCGACCGAATGAATGAATTAAGGATGTGTAAATGAATGTTTCTTTTGAATGGGTGGGCAGTATGGAGTAAATGAAATGGTGTAACTGTAAACATGCTTTAATTGTCATTGCAACAAAAATGTGCCATCAGTGAACACACGCGCGCACACACACACACTGGGGCAGTGAGCACAGACCCACTCAGACCAGAGGGCAGGTGTCCCCATCCCCCAGGGAGTAGTTGGGGATTCCTCAGCTGTGGATGTTGAGGGAGGAGACTGTACTGTTACTTCAACCCCCACTTAACCCCCCCCCCCCCCCCCACACACACACACACACACACAATATTCCTGCCAATGGAGTGGATCGAACCAGTGACTTTTCGGCCCCAAGCCCACTTCTCTACCCTCTAGCCCCCAGCTGCTGCACGACTGTAACTGCATTTATCACAATACAATAAATACTCTCATATTGCCCACCCCTAATGTTGTGTGTGTGTGTGTGTGTATTAAAACTGCTTAATCTCCTCTAATTGAAATGTTAATCAGTCACAGTGTGTGTTTTTGCTGTGATCCTCCTGACTCTCTGTGGGTGGATCTGATGAACCGGGGCAATCATGCGATCAAATTTGCGCAAGCTGATTTTTAATCATGTCATATTAAGGTCTACACTTCTGGGAAGAGTGTAAAGCACCCCAGCCCACGCTCGGCACCGGGCGTAGTGAGACTAGGCTCATGTGCAGCTGCTCTGGAGCGTCTGTGTCCATAGTATGTGCACCTTAAAGAAGTGGGCCTCACTGATTATAGAAAATCATCTGGTAATGAACCGTGTGTGAAGTAGGGAGCGTTATAATCACAGCGCTGGTGTTGGGTCACTTGCGTGCATGTCTGAATTTGTCCGTGACTTGGGGAGAGTGTGTGTGTGTGTGTGAGAGAGAGTGTATGACGGTTTAAATCTTTCTACCTGCTCAGATGGAGTGAACTCAACCTTATTCCAGCCCACTCTCTCCTGCAGTCTCCTACTCAAACATGTACATCACTCTCCCTCTATTCCTGTGTGTGTGTGTGTGTGTGTACACAGATAAGCCCCGGGCATTCTCTCCCCTCTCTGATGTAAAGAAGGCTCCTGATGACCTGCGAGCGGTGGGCGTGGGCCGGCCGGTGATGTCACCGTTCCAGCTCTCTCCCAGAGACATGGCCAAATTAAGCCACGAACAGCTCCTCCACTACAACTCCAGTAAGAGCCGTGTCCAACATTCGTCTGCCCACTGAGTCATCCCCTGTTCCTCTGTCGTCTTCGACAGTCCATCAGTGCACTCTTATGTTCAAACTTCCTTTAGTGCTTTTAAGAGAAGTAGATGTAGATGTTAGATGGCGGTCTCTAAATAATCCTTTAAAACAAAAGCCACTCCAAAGACATCGAATCGAAAGTGGTGTGTCACTTTAAATGTTCTTCACAATTCTGGCCCTTTTCAAATATCTTTAGGTAAAATACAGTAAATACAGCACTCGCTACAGAGTTTCTCTCTCTCTCTCTCTCTCTCTCTCTCTCTCTCATACTCTTTCGCACTCTCTCTCCCCCTCAAACTCTGTGTGCTCTTGCTCTCTCTCTCACTTTCTCTCATACTCTCTTGTGTGCTCTCGCTCTCTCTCTCACTTTCTCTCTCTCTCTCTCTCTCTCTCTCTCTCTCTCTCTCTCTCTCCCTCTCTCATACTCTCTTGTGTGCTCTTACTCTCTCTCTCTCATGCTCTCTTGTGTGCTCTCGCTCTCTCTCTCACTTTCTCTCTCTCTCTCTCTCTCTCTCTCTCCCTCTCTCATACTCTCTTGTGTGCTCTCGCTCTCTCTCTCACTTTCTCTCTCTCTCTCTCTCCCTCTCTCATACTCTCTTGTGTGCTCTCGCTCTCTCGCTCTCTCTCGCTCTCTCTCTCACTCTCTCTCACTCTCTCATGCTCTCGTGTGCTCTCGCTCTCTCTCCCTCTCTCATACTCTCTTGTGTGCTCTCGCTCTCTCTCTCACTTTCTCTCTCTCTCTCTCTCTCCCTCTCTCATACTCTCTTGTGTGCTCTCGCTCTCTCTCTCACTTTCTCTCTCTCTCTCTCGCTCTCTCTCTCACTCTCTCATACTCTCTTGTGTGCTCTCGCTCTCTTGCTCGCTTGCTCTCTCTAATACTCTCTCTCATACACTCTCTCGCTCGCTCTCTCTCTCTCATACTCTCTTGCGTGCTCTCTCTCTTGCTTTCTCTTTCATACTCTGTTGCGTGCTCTCTCTCTCTCGCTCTTTCTCTTTCATACTCTGTTGCGTGCACTCTTTCTCTTTCATACTCTCTTGTGCGCTCTCTCTCTCATACTCACTCATACTCTCTCTCTCTCTCTCTCTCTCTCATCCCGCAGCCCTCCAGCCGCAGGAGAGGTTAAGTGCAGTGAGACCCCTCCACATCCCAGAACCCCCTCCCCTCATCTCCTCAGCCAAACCGGGTGGTTCCATCACACAGGTACAGGACAGACACACACACACACACCAGTGGTCTGTAAGGGCCTGCACCTAATTTTCTTGTTGACAACAGAAGCCTAAAGGGGAAAAGCAATTTTTTATATTGAGGCATATTTTAACCAATAGACTAATGTCCTACTGTGTGTGTGTACACACCTTTTTTTTACAGGGTACTCCAGTGCAGATGCACAGTCCAGCTCATGGCTCAGAGCACACCAAGCTCTCAGCACCGGGACCACTGCCTATGTCCTGGATGGAGCCGAGGAAGATAGGTGCGTGGTGTGTGTTTACTGTGTGAGAGGAGGGGGGGGGGCGCGATCGACAAAAGAACATAACCACGGAGAGACAGCCTTACAAATATTGGCTTAGTTTACGTCATGTACATGTTAAGACTGTACTTTAAGTCTTTACGAGGATCCTGTTTTCTGACACATCACCTCCCTCTCTCTCTCTCTCTCTCTCTCTCTCTCCCCCTCCTCCTCCCCCAGGTGGGTTCGCTATGGTGAAGCAGGAGCAGCTCTCTCCTCGTGGTCTTTCCTCCTCCTCTTCTCAGGCGGAGAACCTCTCCAGTGCTGCGGCCCACGACAGCATCGGTGCTCGAGGTCAGTGAGTGTGAGAGGCGCACAATAAACAAAACGTACAGTAAACTAACCTTAACAGAGGCACTCGGCTTCAGCTGCCTTTACTCACACGAGAGAGAGAGAGAGAGAGAGAGAGAGTGTAGTATCTCTAATGTATCTCTAATGATGTGTTACATTTTCGACTAAAGATTTCCAGTGCTGGAAAATTTGGAGCATTCTCTCTAAATAGGAAGTGTGTGTGTGTGTGTGTTCTATCACAGCTGTACAGGGAGGCAGTATCACTAAAGGGCTCCCAGGCACACGTGTGCACCCAGACCCACAGCTGTACCGGGGATCTATCACTCAGGTAGGTGCATGTGTTTATACCTTCTTTAGTTACAGGAGGAGTACACTCAGTCCTGGGTCTTTTGTGTAAGGGGTGTGTGTGTGTGTGTGAGAGTTTGACTACATCACTGGAACACAGCAGGTGTCCTCCTCACTCTGTGAAAATGTTGTAAAGAATGGACCAATAGAAACGATCCAAAATTACTCTCAATAACACATTCTTCCATTGACGTTTATTGACAGTTAAAAAGGCTTTTTCTAGCTCTTGTAAAGCTACATTTTTGGGAGGTGCATGTTCCTCTTTGGACAGTGAGGATGTGTAGTGTGATGTATGTTTATCTGTGGTATAGAGATCACTACCACACCAGTGCCAACAGACGTGACTGTACGGGCTAATAGAGTATACAAATGTGTGTGTGTGTGTGTGTGTGTGTGTGTGTGTGTGTGTGTGTGTCACTTTCCGTCATGCGTGCCCACCCACAGCAGTGTGTGACATAACCAGCACTGTGTCTGCACTGTTACCATAGCAACAGGTACACAGTGTCCACTCCTGTTCTCTCCTTTTATTAATGTGTTTACACTTCTCCTCCGCAAGCCGGTGTCACAGATCTCTCTCACACACACACACACACACACACACACTCCTGCTCAGAGTGTGTCTACGGTGGCACAGATTCTGCTGAAAGGAATGTGGGCAGAACAGAGATGTTTAATCAGAAGTTGGTCAAATGTGTGTTTGTGTGTACCGTAGGAAAACTGGATGAGTTGAGGGTTTTTCGGCTTCACTCAATATGAATAGACAACGCTCACCAATAAACACACAGTACACACACACACTCTTAGTAGTAAGCTTGTTGTTGTCTATTTTACTGTACACAGGGTGAAATAGTGCCTCTGCCATTGCTACACTGGGCTCAGCACTGCAGAAACTGCACTATGGAACTTTTGGAGGACAATAGGGAACCTCCTCCGAAATCTTTTTTTGTGTTTCTTTAAATTACACAGTTTAACATTTGCGAAGTGAGGATACCATTCTTCAGAGGCTCGGCAGGCTGTTAGTCGTTGCCTCTCTCCTCTCAATCACACACCACAGGACCCTGATCTGGACATGCGTTCTGTGTCTATGATGAAGCCCTGCTAAAATAACCATGGACTTCCCAGGATAAGACGTTATCTTCACCGCAGCGTGTGTTTCTCTATAAACCACCTGTTTGCCTCCGTATCAGTGGAAGATTCTCACATGTACAGGTCACCCATGCCGTGGTCATTGATACTGCCCCCCCACCACGCCGTGAGAGATCTTGGGAATGAGTACTAGCTGGAACACGGACTCCTCTGACCATAGAACACGTTTCTACTGCAGTGTGTTGCAGGTGTCAAATTCTAAGTTAGCTTTGATTTGCAAAATAAAATTCAGTTCTGTGAAAGCACCAAACAGCTTCATTAGAACTAACATTTCACAGGTTTTATTGTCTTTTTCTGGAAGTGGGGTTTGTCGTTTTACACCGTCCATTGCCACTGAGCAGGGAGTGGTTTCTCTGCAGCTTGTGGCAGACGCTGGTTGTTATTGGTTTGTGTTGTTCTTGCGCTTCACTTCATTCCTGTCATCACTTTGGAACCACTAAGGGTTTAGTTCAGTTGAGGTTGTAATTTGCTTCTGAATTTGAGTGACAGACCATGCACAATCATGAGCGCGCACACACACACACACACAAACACACACACACACACGACTCTCTATAGAAAAGTTGATGTTGTAAGTCCTATGCTACTTTTGTTTAGTATGAGGTCTTGCGGGTCTCATGACAGTGTGTGTGTGTGTGTGTGTGTACAGGGCACTCCAGCCGATGTGCTATATAAAGGCACCATCACTCGGCTAATCACTGAGGACAGCCCCAGCCCCAACAGAGGCAGGGAGGACAACCCAGCCAAGGGACATGTGGTGTACGAGGGCATCAGTGGGCACATTGTCTCCTACGATCGTGAGTCTCTCTCTCTCTCTCTCTCTCTCTCTCTCTCTCAGGGACTAGTTTGCTGGTCAGCTACATGTGGAGTCATGCAGAAAATGGTGTAAATTAGATCCTTTAACTCACATAGACACATCACAAACACCAGCATCCGCACACAGCAGGAAATCCACAGTACTGATTGACTACTCTCTGCAGGGACTCCGAACCCCAAAGACGAAGGTCGAGCAGAGGCGTTGGCACTGAAACGGACGTACGATGTCATGGAGGGCAGTGCCTCACGAGTGCTGTCCACTGCTGAGGGTCAGTGCAGGCCGATGCCTTGTCAACACAGGATATGCCTTCCGTTCATTTATTATTTATCACTGAAAACTACATTTATCTGTGAATCTCTCTCTACTTCATCCCTTGTGTAGGTTTGATAGGCAGAGCGATGCCCCAGGAGAGGGACAGTCCTCATACTCATCACATCCGTGGCTCCATCTCACAGGGTGAGCGCCCTGATCAGCGTCCCACAATAACAAGTTTGTTTCATCAAATATCTTGGCTAGATGACGCTCAAATGTGCCCTTTCTCTCGCTCTCTCAGGTATCCCTCGTCTTCCGGAGGCCCAAGAGGAGTTTTTGCGAAGGGAGGCTAAGCAGCTGAAGCGTGATTCACCGTCCCCCCGCGGACCCGCCCACAGCTCAGAGCTAAAGGGCAGAGCTCACGACAGCATGGTGCCCACCGTCAAAGAAGGAGGCCGCTCCATTCACCTCATACCACCAGAGGGCGTGTTGATGGGCAAAATGACCAAAGAGGGCTCCATCACACAGGTGTCTAACAGTTAAACTAAAGCCATAGTTGGCCCCACTGGCACCGTTAATGCATGCTCAGTGCCAGATCCATGCTCTTCTTCCTGTGTTCCTTTGATGCACCCCAGTCATTTTGTAATAGTGTCTGTCCATATCTCTCATCTTTTTTTTTTTCCTCTCTCTCTTTTCCCTCAGGGTACGCCACTCAAACAGGAGCCGTCAGGTTCCTCTAAGCGCCATGACGTTCGCTCCATCATCGCCAGCTCCCCGCGCCCTTACCCCGGCCTGTCCGCTCACCTGGAGCTCCGGCCCGAGCACAGAGGGTCAGAACGTGGACGCTACGAAGACCCCGGGCAAAAGTCCCGGCCCAGCGCGGTGGTCAGCACCGCCAGCTCCATGGCCCGGTCATCTCCACTGTCCCTGGTGGGAGAGCAGGCGGGAAAAGCCCACCACAGCCCCGTTTATGAAGAGCACAAACGGTCCAGTTACCCCTCGCACAGAGGTTCACCACTGTCCAGCAGAGACACGCCGCAGAGGACACATGAAGGTGCAGCTTTCAGACAGACACCATCTACATTAGTCTTTCCTGTGTCGTTTCCTCTCCGGGATTTAACTGCCATTTTGGTTCCCAAAAAAAGGCATGTGTTGATAGATCACAGCCTTAATGTCCATTTCAGTGTTAGACCACACCGACAGGAACAAAACACTCCGCATATGCGCCCTGCCGTCTGTGTGTGTGTGGTGGACTGGGGGAGGACAGCTGTAACTGAAAGACAGCTGTCGGTCTGTGAGGTCTACACTGTAATCAGAAATCAGTAATCTCTCATTCAAAGCAACAGTAGGCAGTATATTTACATTATTGTGAAGCTTCACTCACCTGTCATAGGGTAAGAGAGCCTCTGCTGTTGCTAGCCAGGCTCAGCATTGCAGAAACTGCACTATGTACCTTTCTAAGGAGAGCAGGACCCTCCCCCTCCCCTCTAGATTTTAGGACAGTGCTGTAAAAGTGAATTATACTCTGCAGCTGTAGAGGGAGCCCAGGCTTTATTAATAATAAATACAGAGGGAGACTTGTTTAGCTGTTTTCACATACCCATGGTCGCTTTACACAAGTGTGTATTCAGAAGAAACAGAAACGAAGACGTACAGGAGTGAGTAGAGAGTTAGGACATTCATTTCTGAGCTGGGACATATGGATGGATCAAGGATGAGCAGGGCTCTTTAGTTCCTTCATAAATATAGACAGCAGCTGCTAATCTCTCTCTCTCTCTCTCTCTCAGGTTCCTCTAAGGTTCCTCAGCAGGAGAGAAAGTCCACACCCACTCCTCGTGAGGTGGGCTCCACAAAGTCTCCTCTGCCTGGAATAACTGAGCACCCAGCAGCACCAGCTCTGGCCTCCTATGAGCGACTGCTGCAGGGTTTGGGACCAGATATTTACCGTAGCCAGATCCCCCTGACCTTTGACCCTTCCACGATGCCCAGGGGTATCTCCTTAGAGCCAGGTAACACACACGGACACACACACCCTAATGTTATTTTTTATTTCAACTGTGAAATCGTGAATAATAAAACATGTTTGTGTTTTCTCTCCTCAGCTGCGTATTACCTGCCTCGGCATCTAGCTCCCTCCCCTGGTTACCCCCACCCTTACTCCCCCTACATGATCCGGATCCCCGACACCGCGGCTCTGGAGAACAGACACACACTCTTCACTGACTACATCACCTCTCAGCAGATGCACCAGTGGCCCGCAGCGATGGCTCAGAGACCCGATCTCCTGAGAGGTCTCGCCCCGCGAGAGCAGCCCCTCACCTTGCCCTACTCCCCCACACCAAGAGGTACGCACAAACACTCCAGCTCGTGGCAGCAGAGTGGCATAATTAGTGTTACAGTTTTCCTGATTAACACCGGAGCTGAAGTTAGTTTCGGGCCTAAAATCTCAAGCTGTTGTAAAATATGTGATATACGTGCAGCTGTGACCACCTCGCAACATCTGAATACTGTTTTAATGCACCCCTTTTTGAGGCTCAGTGTGTTTTATACAATTCTCTACGAAACAGAGACCGTGTGAGTGGAGGGTGGGGCTGGACTTGCAGTAATGCCAAAGAGAGGAGGGCTATAGGACCCCAAACACCGGTCTAACACTGGCATCAGTGACTGAACAACGTGATTTCAGGACAGAAAAACAGTGCTACAGATTGCTCAGATAAATTGATGCTAC
This sequence comes from Hoplias malabaricus, assembly GCF_029633855.1. Lineage (NCBI taxonomy): Eukaryota > Metazoa > Chordata > Actinopteri > Characiformes > Erythrinidae > Hoplias > Hoplias malabaricus. Next base: position 3,511,690 of record NC_089813.1, on the reverse strand, counting down.
TAAGCCTTAAAGGCTAAGCACCACTTAATGGACCTCCATTATATACAGATATAAGTATGAATTAAAATGAAAACAGCAGCTTAATTTGCTTTAAAACTGACAATTTTATGAAATCAACGTAAAAACCAGAGCTCCTACGGAAATTCTTGAACGCGACCGTGACGTCACTGGTGGACAACGGCTGAACAACGCCGCGGTAAAACACTGTTATGACAGTATCTAGCTAAATAACCAACATTATTCATGACAATAGTCTAGCAATAAGCTAAACTCAAATGTAGAGGTACCGTTATTCTTGTAAATGTGATCGAAGTCGAACTCGAATTCATCCGACACTAGAAACCTCCGTAATGCAGCTACGTAGCCGAGTATAATCTGAGACACCGAGTTTAGCGAGTCAAGCTAACGTTAACTAACACCGACTAAAACAGGCGAAGTGAGTGTCCTTACCCTGTTTACCTCCATGTTACAGAGGCTCTTGAACACCTTTCGTTGGTGTCCTTACATGCCCATATTGTTGGAAAAGCGCCAGTGAAATGAGCTACAGATAACGGAGTGAGCGGACGGTCCTTTCCAAAGTGGCCGTTTAAAGTGGACAAATGTAGTCCATGTTCTGGATATTTTGGGATCTTTGGGCCATTTGTTCACAGATGTCCCACTGTACATTGAATGATTGCAGCCAAAAACAACACAACTTTTCCTCATTTTGCATTAAATTAAGTGCAGCTTCTAGAGTTGTTGTCCACCATCTACGTCACAGGCAAGACGCCTATTAGAGTTTCCCAACACCGTTACTATTCCTTGAATTAGTAAGAAATAACATGTTTTCTGACTCTCAATAAACACAAGTCAGGAACTCAAACTCCACTGGAATTTATTTATTTATTTGATTGACACTTTCATAGAGCTGCTGCTTAGCCTTTAAGGCTAAAAACACAGGCCCAGGTGAGCACTTCCTGTAACTTCTCCTTTACAGTAAAAGTCCCTTCAGAAAGGCAACAAAAGTCTGTGTATGCAAATACACACTGAGATTTCTTTTTCCATGGGGTGGCTGCACCACGTCCTTGTAGTTAAACCTTGGCCCTCGTTGCAGCAACAGAACACAGTGTTAACAGACGATGTGTGGAGGAAGAGTAGATTATTATGAATGTTTTTGTAAATAAATATGTTAATGTATTGAATGAATTTACAATTTAAAAGAAAATACTCTCCCCCAGTCTCATACACACGGTGAACGAGTAATCTACCTCCACAGTACCTTTTATTCTGACCGTGTAAACACCTGACTGATGTCCCTCTCCTATTCCTTTTTCCTGTAGGAGCGCCTACCTCCACAATGGACAGGATCCCGTACATCTCAGCAACCTCCACCTCATTCCCCAGCCGAGCTTACACCACCTCCCCCATCTCTCCAGGTGCAGAAAGCACATTCACACACTTATTCCAGTCCATACACATTTGCTGAAGGTGCAGTTCATTGTTATAGGAGACCTTCTCCTGCCTCGAATACATTTAAAATAAACCGTTTTTTCCTTTTCCCTCTCTTCTCCAGTTGGAAGCTCCCACATAAGCAAACTCCAGAGCACCACAACATCATCGGAGCGAGAGCGTGAGCGCGAGAGAGACCGGGAGAGGGAGAGAGACCGGGAAAGAGAGAGAGAGCGGGAGCGGGAGAGAGAAAGAGAGAGGGATCGGGAGAGAGAGCGGGATCGCGAGAGAGAACGGGATCGAGAGAGAGAGAGGGATAGGGAGAGAGAGCGGGACCGAGACAGAGAGAGAGAGAAATCTCTGAGCCACGGCAATGTGGAGCACGCCCCCATATGGAGACCGGGTAAACACACACACACAAACATCTGCATACACTAATCCCCAATCAAATAATCCAGTTTGTCAAGGGCTTTATTAACGGCCTAGAAAATAAACCCAAATAAAAGAGGCATGTGTTGGTAAGTCTCTCTCCTGCTCTGGGGGAGGGGGTGGGGCAGGGTCAGCAGCTCAGATGTGGCACTCCCAGTAGTGTGTACACAGCCTGCATCTGAAAGCAGTGACATCCTACACTTTGTTTATTCCTCCAAGGCCTTTTGTTATGCACGAGTTCATGTATCAGAATCATAGACTATTGAATTTCTTCAGCAAGCTGTTTTTTCTGTGCCTTTAAGCGAAATATTTGGCAAATAATGGACCTTAGGGTTGAGGCAGAAACGTATCCACTGCATATCTCCAGTGTGAACAGGGTGGAGCCGAACGGCTGGTGGCTGATTAAGTGAATACACAAACGCATCGCTTGTTTGTAACGTCACAAACGCCGTTAATTCAAAACATGCTTTTTTTTTGTGTTCTTTTCTTCATGGGTCGACTCCGGGGCGGCATTTGCATTTGTTCCGTCATAAAAGGAGTGAATCCAAACCGATCCAGCATCATCAATCTCATTAAAACCACGTATTCCCTCTTTAACAGATGTTTTTGAACAGCGCTGTTTCCTCGGGGGGGTATTTCACAACGCTACGTTACGTCAAATAACACCACTTTCCAAAAGGAGGAGAGCGAGGAGTCTTTTCTATTGGACAGTCCTCGTTTGGAGGACGACTCGCCCAGGCTAGAGACAGGCTGCTTTGTGAAGTTTAAAGGCCTGTTTAACATTTCCAGGGTCTGGTTTGAATGGAGGAGGACAAAGAATAATGGTGTTTTTGTACAGCTTCATTAAAGCCACTCACATGAAGAACAGCACAACCTCTGTTTGTTTGTTTGTTTCCTGGTGTGTCTTTGGTCAAAAATAAAAGTGTGAAGCGAGTGTTGAGCAACAGTGAAGCAGTTGAAGGCGAATAATGGACTGTAGGAGTTAAAGGGTTTCTTTCTCTGTCCCTCTGTAGGTGCAGCAGAGCAGACCGGCGGCAGTTCCAGCTCTCGTCCTCCCTCCCTCCCCTACCAGGCGTCCCCTCTGAGTCCCCGGCCTCAGGACCGACCCAGCGTCCTGCACAACACCAGCTCCAAGAGCCTGTCCGCTTCGGAGCACTCCGGCTCCTCTGTGCTGAGGTGAGAGAAGTGATGGTCAGCAGGATCCAATGCTCGGCTAAATATCACTGCATCCTTAACTTGACTTGTCCAAGGGCTTCTGATCTTGATCTTAGTGCGCACGTCTGTTCTGCATCGAGAAGGGCTCGGTAGGGTGTGTTCAGACCTGTAGTTCGGTTCCCTCGGTCCGAACCAAAAAATGATACAGATGCATTTAATCCTGGTTTGGTTTGAGTTCACACTGACACTGATTCACAGTCGGAACGTGGAAACGGATAAAGGAGTCAACACAAAGCTGGATAGACGGATAATAATACTTATGTTATTGTTACTTCTAACAGGAGTTCACCTCCTGTGTTTGGTTCATTTAGGTGCCTTCAGTTCAAATCGCATTCACACTTGAAACAAACCGAATCAGAGGTCCACTTAGAGTTCAAAAGGGTGTACTCACGTGTTCTCTAACGAACCGAACCCACAGAGCAATCGCAGCAGGGTTTGTTTTAAATCAGCTAATGCTAACGCACCGTTAGCGAACCGGTCGCTCTCCTGTTAGTTCAGATTATAAAGGTATGAAGACAATACGCTCTCTCACTTTAAGCATGAAGCTCTTCTAATATAAGTGTTTTTAACTTTTTAACCTCTCCTTCTCAGGTCTCTGCCCCAGAGCGCCTCACGCTACCCGACTTTTAGCGGTCATCTGCAGAGGGTCAGCGTCTCCGAGGCTTACGCCGCAGCAGGGTTGGACCTGGGCGGAGCCAAAGAGCGAGAGGGCTCCAAGAGCCAGGGCAGGGGACCTCTGTCGTCCTCCTCCATGTCCTCCTCCAAATCCGAGCCCAAGCTGGTCTACTCCTACACCCCTGGAGCCCACATAGGGCGAGGGCCCCCCCATCTGGCCCACGAGAGCAGTGCCATCTCCAGCAGCAGCGGTGGCAGCAGCAATGTGCCAAGTAGGGAAAAGAATCAAATCAAAGCGATGTCCGTTCAGGAACACGAGCTCCGCGCACTCGGTAAGACCACCATGACAGCGGCCAACTTCATAAACGAGATTATCATGCGTCAAATTTCTTGTGATACGGGGATGCCAGAGGCGGGCGCGCTCGGGGCCAGCGGCGCCTGTGATGGTAAGACGCTCGGGACCCCCGGGGCTGTTAACAAAACAAACAAACGAACAAACAAACAACACCATCCCTTCCCTTTATTCCCTTCTCAGCATCGTCCTGTGCCCTTCCCTCCTGCTGTCCCCCTGCGTCTGTGGCCGAGTGCACGCTTCGTTTGGGCTCAGCCCTGCTCCATGAGCGCATTCCTTTATTCAGTTTGGGTTCATGCTTTATTTTGTTTTTTTTTTAATCTTTAGAAATGCTGTTTTTCTTTGAACCTATTCATCCAGGGCTGCACTAAACACACTGTTCGCTACCAAAGCTACAGCTCCACCTGAGTCTGAGGCTCCGAGAACTAGTCAGAATAGGTTCAGTCCAGTCATATACTGCTTTTTCCAGTTTGTTTTTAATGTACAGGAAGGAATAGGTTTATAGGTGTGATCACAGCGCTAGTCATTTGTTGTGCAGCCCTAGATCAGCTGGGTTTAGCTCTTATTCATTGGGCTACATGCCTCATTGCTCACCGCAGTCGGATTATACATCTCTTAACAAACTTTAAAACTCTACACACAGTTTTAGCTTTGATTCGGACACGTGTAGAGTAAACAACAGCCACAGGTGTGTGGTTCAGATCCGTTGTGCGCTCGGTGTCCTGCAGGAAAGGCCCACGGAAAGAGAGAGAGAGAGATGGATCCTCAGGTGAACTTTAAGAGCTCATTCATCCAGCCTCGCGCTGCACTCTTTATCTGCTTGCCTTTCATGTGCTTCTTCTTTGTTACCCCCACCCCCCCTTTTTAATTTGAGCCAACATCACTCGTTGCTTTCATCTTTGATTCAGAGCTTGTGTTTCTTGGCTCTCGAGGGATTTCGCTCGCTGTGTTTGGATAGCTGTACGAAGGAGGAGCCAAAAGGGAGAAAGTGGTGGCCTGGGGTGGGTTATGAAAGATGAGGGGACGGGGTTCAGAGAGAGAGAGAGAGAGAGAGAGAGTGGATGAGTGTAGGTACTCCACCCAGCCTCAGAGGGCGGCCAGGAAACGTTAGGAGAGACGTTAACACTCCACTTTCCCCAGAGAATCCGCGTGGAGAATATCCAGGTTTCACTTTCATGCTTCAATTAAGTCCCAAGAAACACCTTGTGTTTGCTGTTATTAACCTTTCAAACAAGTACAGGCCCTGGTTTACAGTAGATTTACTCTTTAAGGCAAGGTTCAAACCTCTAAAGCCCCATTAACACACTACTAACCCCTCTGTGTCTCTTTGGAGGGCCGTCTCTCTCTCCCCCACGTCGTGTTATCCGATGTGGGCATCCATTAGCAGCATCGGTAGAAGTCCTAAGACAGTGCTGCGCTTTTATAACTGGCGCAGAGCTCTTATTTAACGCTAATATCATACGTTTCCTACAAAACAAAAATGAACGTCTTTGTTGAAAAGTAATGTTTAGGTGTCTGTGCAACGTCTAAGCGCTACACTGGGTTTCTAAAGGGTTTCCAGGCTCTCCTCCTGTGGTCAGTTAGTGATCTCTGAACCCGTCCAGTCCTCTGTGAGGTTGTTGTGTGCTGAAGACCACATGTAGTATGAAAGTGGAGGTGAAGCGTTCGTTTTTTCCAGTCGTTCTTGTGTTAAACTCTCTCTGAAGGAGGGCAGACGGAGGGAGGAAGGAAGGCTGCTGCTTAACGCACATTCACTCTCCATCTTGCTTTTGTGCAGCGGATTTAAAGCCTGGGCTCGGGGCTTTGGACCAAATGCCAAGGTGTTTCTGATGTTTTATTTACACACTGTAGCTGTGAGATTTGCTTCAGACGCTCAGAGCTCAGACTTTAAACCGAGTGAACAGAGTTCTTGTTTATTTTCGATGTCTGAACACAACGGTCATTAGAGTAAACCCGAATTTAGTGTTGTTCAGATTCTCTGCCAGCTCTGGACACGTGTGTTATCAGTACGCTAACATCTAGACTGTGTGTGTGTGTACACAGCTCAGCAGAAAGCTCTGGAGCAGCACGGTCTGTACGTCCCTCCGGAGGATCGACTGTCTCCTAGTCAGCAGCCCCCATCTCCAGCTGTTAAAGGGTCCCAGAGGGTGGTAACCCTGGCCCAGCACATCAGTGTAAGTCTCTGTGTTTGTGTTTACACTGGTACATAAAGGTTTAGAGTTTGTTGTTGTGTAAAGGATAACGTCTTGAGTTTTTGAGTGCAGATGTTTGACTGCATCCTAAATCTCCCCCCTCCGCCATCTTTCAGGAGGTGATAAAGAAGGACTACATGCGTCAGTCTCAGCAGGGTCCGTCCGGAGGTCAGCCGGCGCTGCAGCCCGTGTTCGGCTTCCACAGCTCGCCGATACTAGACCTCACTCGTCCTCCGAGTGCCCCCCAGGCGCAGACGCCCTCAGAGTCTGGCAGCAGCGCCCGGTACACACCCGAGAGTCTGGCCAGCGAGAGAGAGAGGATGAGAGACAGGTAAAAAGAGCTGGAACAACTGCTGAACACCGGTGCGGTCATGCGTTTTATCTGCAACAGATATCAGGTTGTGTCTCATAATGTGTGTGTGTGTGTGTGTAACTCGCAGGTCTCCTCTTCAGAGCAAAGTGTCTCCAGTGAGTCTGTCAGCTGAGTGCATTGAGCCAGTGTCTCCAGCAGGGGGCATGTCTGAGCCAGAGTCACTGGGGGCAGCCTGTCCCACAGAACAAGCCGAGCAGGGGTATGTCTCTCACTGAACACACACTGTATCCGTCACTGCAGTGATGCTGTGTCGAGTTTATTTATAGAGCACCTTTCTCACACACAAGGGGAATTTGGAGTGTTTTGAGTCAAAAGAAACAGTAAAAAGCTGTTAAATTAAGAGCCAGGTTTATTAAAAATAAGAATAAAAGGCATTTAAAGCAATTAAAAACAGTGCATTTAAAATAAAACATGATTAAAACAATTCAAACAATTTAAATGATAAAAAAAAAAGACAATAATGAGATCAAAGTAAAGTGCTGTTACAGAACTGAAAGCGAGGAGTTGGAGCTGCTCCAACAGGAAGGTTCTCAGTCTGGTTCTGTTTAAGAGCGGCTGCTTCACCTGAGGCAGGACGAACCGGCTCATCTCTCTGTGGCAGACCATTAACAACTCCTTCAAGTCTATTCTGTAGCAGACTGGTTATATGTTATACATAACAGTGGATACGGTCTCTACACCGGGGGGCGCTGTAATCACAAGGCGGAGGCCTGATGCTGAGTAATTCTCTGCCTTTCCTCCCTCTCCCTCAGCCTGGGTTCTCGCTCTCCCGCCAGCAGCTCCCAGCCTCCTGCGTTCTTCAGCAAACTCACCGAGAGCAACTCCGCCATCGTCAAGAGCAAGAAGGAGATGATCAAGAAGATGGTGGTGGGCAACGAGAACGATTTCAGTGAGTGTCCTCTCTTTCGCTGTCCAGGCTCTCTGCAGCAGTCCCTCTGACCCCCAGAGGCTTTAACCCGGTCTCTGAAGCCCAGCCGTGTGTGTTAACACTTTTCTGTTCCTCTCTCAGACTCGGGGCAGCCAGGGACAGAGATCTTCAACATGCCGGTGTCCACCACTGCAGGTGAGACCCACTGGACACAAACAGTGCACCATGTGCTTCACAAAACATTAGAGAAAATAGACAAAATTCCATGTAAAGTTTGTACTTTTTAAAAAAGTGTTTGTTTGTATCATTCTAAATGTGTGTGTGTGTTAGGGCCAGTAAACGTGCGCAGTCACCCCGCTCCAGACACCAGCGGAAACACCATCGGCCTCGAGGCCATCATCCGTAAAGCCCTGATGGGTAAATACGACGAGCAGGCAGATGAGCGCTCTCCCTCCAGCTCTGTTTCGTCACTCGGTGCCGGAGTGACCCCTGCTGCTGCTGCTGCGGACCCTCGCTCAGACGAGGCCTATTCACTGCCCGGTACGACTCAAACACCACACACAGGGGGCGCTCCGCTCTCAGTAATGCAGCGTTAAACCAGAGCCAGGTCTGTCCTCCAAACGTAAACACAGTGAAGCAGCCTGTGATCTGCGTTTTCAGAAGTGTTTCCACATGTTGAAAACAAGCAATTATTACGGAAACATCATTTTGTTAATGAAAATGCAGTGTGTGTTGAATAAACAGTTTACACACGCTCTGAAAAATGATGCTTCTACAAGGGTTCAATCTGAGGGACCCCTTTACGATGCAGACTCTCTTTAATCGTGAAAAAGTTTCTTCAAATGTTCAGGGTTCTGTATAGAACCATTTCTTTAGTAGAGAACCCTTGTAGAACCGTCATTTTTAATAAGAATTGCGTTCCTAGTTGAACAACTGACGAATCTCTTCGCTGTGAATCTTTGTGCTGAAGCGAACGTGTGTTTGTGTTGAAGGTAAATCTAAAGGCAGTGGACGCGCTAACGGCCGTAAGACCAAGTCGCCCGGTCCTGGTCTCTCTGGAGGAGAAAGACCCTCCTCCGTGTCGTCCGTCCACTCCGAGGGAGACTGTAACCGCCGCACTCCGCTCACCAACAGAGTGTGGGAGGACAGACCCTCCTCCGCAGGTACACACACGCACATCGTAGCCTACTACAGTCCCACTGTCACGGTGCTGATCACACGCACGCCTCACTGGCTGTGTTTTGAGAAAGGAGTTATAGGAGGAGTCTTGCGTTTCATATATTAATTTGTTTTTGTGAACGGGTCACTGGGTAATTAAAGCAACAATAGGTAGATTTTTTTTTACCCTTAAATTACAGCTTCAAAATCATTGTGATGCTCCACTGGGTTGTAATAGGGAGAATAGAGCCTCTGTCTTTGCTCAGCACTGCGGAAACTGCACTATGTAACTTGTAGAGAAGGGTAGGAAACCACCCACTGCCTCCTGTTTGATTTCAGGGCAGTGCTGTCGAGGTGAATTGCACACTTCAACTGTAGAGAAATACATCTTACCTAGTGTTGCTTTAAACGTTCAGCGCTTGTTTACTCACTTGTTTTCTCTCTCTCTCTCTCTCTTTTAGGCTCCACCCCTTTCCCCTGTAACCCGTTCACCATGCAGATGCGTCTGCCCAGCGCGATGATGCCCAGTCACTCCCCCTCGCCCACGCAGCCCGGGGCCCCGGGGCCCCCCCAGAGCCAGAGGCCCTGGGACGAGGAGCCCAAACCGCTGCTGTGCTCTCAGTACGAGACCCTGTCCGACAGCGAGTGAGCTCCCGGGCCTCAGAGCAGGAACTGACATAAATAAACAACCACACGCACACGCAGCTCACACACACACATTCACACGCAGAAACACACTCACACGCATACAGAGTGATATGCAGACTGTCTTCGTATTAATGCACCTCCAAACAGTTTCTTTCCTCACACACACGCGTGCATCACTCCGTTCTTTTAATAATTCTCTAAAACACACACACACTCTCTCACACACACGCTAGGTAAACACGGATTATTAAAGGAATGTTTCGGTGAAAGATCTGATGTGCACAAGCTTACCTTCCCATAGCGAATGAGCTTCCCTCTCCCTCACACCGCGCTGGTCTCTCAGACAGCGCTGGGACTCGCTGCCCTCTGTAAACATCAACAACACTTCACTGTGTAGCTGAGCGCTACGACGCCGTCGCCCTGATTCCTGGCCTCCGTTCACAGGCTCAGAGACGTCACGGATAACGTCGAGGGTCTCTGTCGTTCCTGTTTTAGAAATGAGGGCTGAAGCTACCTTTCGGACTGAGGAGAGAGCGTCTGTGGGGGGAACTGAACGGAGGCGGCTGGCCTCTCAGCGACACGGTGGAGTTACGTTTTTAAAGCTCACGTTAACTCCATCTCTGTCCTCAACCACTTCAACGAGCCTCTGGCGGCAGTCGGAGGGAGGCTCGAGGAACATTGTGCATTCGGCTTTCCTTGAAACGTCACTGTTGCTGAAGTGTGTGAGGGCGAGAGTGTGTTTAAAACATATCCGTAGCCATTTTCCGTGAAACAGGAAGTTTGTGCACGTGCCGTCACTCCGAGTTCGCTCCTAGGACAAATCACTTTTTCTGCATCGAATTTGTTTCGTAGATCATTTTTGTCGCCTTTTCTAGGCCTCGTCTTTTTTGTTGTTGTTGTTGATATTGTGTTATTTCTGGACTCATGGGCTCCCGTAGTGTGTGTGCTCAGATATTTTTGTAGTGTGTTCTCCACCCGAAAGCTCAGGATACACACTTCCATACTGCAGTCCCAGCGGCCAACGGCTTTCACAGAACACAACGTACACACACTTCGTCTCTGTTTTCTTTAGCAAATGCGCGCACACACACACACACACACACTCGTACACACTGTGGGGCAAATCTGCGGCTATGCACTTTCTGTCTTTAAATCTCAGCTGCTGCTGGCGTCGCTTTGAGTCAGAAGCTCCTTTCCTTTCAGAACGAGGCCCGTGACTGAGGCGCGGTGTGTTTTGGTGTCGTTAACGCGACCCTGTGCAGTGTGTGTGGACCAGTGTCGTAGAGACAGACGAAAGCGTGGAAAGCGGTGGTCGGTTTTAGAGGGACTTTGTTGTTGCTACATTAGGGGGAGTTTACATGGGGGGGGCCATATCATTGGTTTACAGGGTACATACACCATGTGTTTTTATTTGATGTCATGGAACCGTTGTTGTTTCCTGCGCTCGCTCCGTCTCTCGTTGTAAGAATCACCTCTAGTTTGAACGTTACCGGTTGATAGTTGAGACGTTTGTTTTGTTGTTTTCTCACTAATTCTGTTTGTGTTTTTCTATATGAACTTTGTAAACATTGTTAGTGTTCTGGGTTTTTGTAACGTTTCGGTTTATTAAGCACTTGGCCAGCGGACGGTTCTCGTCGGCCTCTCCTTTAAACGCCGACTTAAAACTTAACAAACGCAACTGTTGTTGTTGTTTTTGTTTTAGTTTTCCTTTTTTTTTTTTACACATTTCACTTTGTTATTCAGTGTTGTTCTTTTGTATTGGTTTATTTTCTTATTGTTTTCGGCGTGTCACCTTAAAATACAAGAAAAGCAGAAAGGAAATGAAGTCCAGCGACAATCACAGACAGCGGGAGGAGACAAGGAGGAGGAAGCTGAGCTGGACACATGGACGTTATCGTAACGAAAAAGCTGCTTTTGTTTTTAATTTTTAAAAAGTTGTGTCCCCAAAGTCCTCAACTGCTACAAACCTGAACTGAACGAAAGCCATGTCCCTGGACACTTCCCGCTGCTCTTTAAGGATCAAATTTGAGTGGACTCTCTGTTTTTTGATTGGACTGCGGCTCCGAGCGCTCTCCGGAGTGACCCACGGGGATCGGATCTCGCTCCGTTTCTTACGTACACCTCATCTGTAACAGACCCCTTTCTGTGGAGAGTTTAAACAACAACAGACTTTTTACTGAACTTCCGAGTGACTGCGCACAACCTTCATTTCTCCTCCGGGTTCCCTCCGTTTCTCGGACGTCCTGCGGAGAGGAGAAACTCCTAACGAATCCCCTACAGCTTCAGAGAAGAATCGCAGCTGAATCGTCACACTAAAGCTCCGCCCCCGTCCCCCACCCCCCGATCTGCGTCGGTCCGTTCCGCGGCGGTGGGCCTCGGTCGTTTTGCATGTGCATTAGATATTAACCGATCCTTTTTATTACTCTTATTCTTCTCGTTTCTGACACTCATTTGCTGCGTCTCGATGCAGAAGACCCCTGAGCACTGACACGTGACGAACATTAATCAGCAGCAGGTTTTAATCCGTTCCCTCGGCGGAGGCGGCGAGTGGGAATCTGCTGGAATCGCAGCCGTAGTGAAGGAGCGAGGAGAGGAAACCGAGGAGTTCCCGAGTCTCTTTGGTAAACGATGCTTGTCGTTGTTGGTCAGTCGTGGTGAATTTTCTCGTGTTTTTTTTTTTGTCTGTGGGGCTCTACATCGCAGGCTTGGTTTCGCTGCGGAGGCTGAGATCTGTCTGAGACACGGTTGTGGTACGACTCTCTCTGCACTCGGCGGCGACCGGCCTGAGATACGAGGACAGCCTTTTGTTTTATTCTCCTTCGTCGCTAAAAGAGAACTCGAATAAACCCAGACGGGACTGTAATCACAATTGGCATCGAGTTAAAACGGGAAACGTGGCCCGACATCGTCCCTCAGTGCTTTTAGGAGGAAGAGGGAGGGAAGGGGTGGGAGCGGTGGGGGGTGGCAATCTTGGCTAATTTTGTACAACCATATTGTGCTCTCTCTTTTTTTTTTTAGTTGTTATTAATATTCCAGCCCACTGTATTATACTGAGGAGTGTAAATAGGCCGAAGAGGATGTACATATTTATGTGATTTGCTGCAAGGTTGATATTCACAGAGAAAACTGTTCACACTGTTGTATTTCAACATGGCCACCAGCAAAGCTTTGTGGATAGCAGTGTAAAAACGAAACAAAAAAAGAACAGACACTGCCTTAATGTTTAAATAAAAAGCTTATTGCCATTGACCTGTGCAGCGTCCGTTCTTTGCTCTGTGTGGTGTGTGTGTGTGTGTGTTCTATGAGGTGTGTGTGCTGTAGTACGGAGTACTGAACTCCTGAGTGTGACTTTAGAAACCCAGTGAGACCCAAAATGTCCAAGTCCACATTTAAGAAAGTGGTTTTTCTGGTTCATTTTTTACCGCAGTGACTCCGCCCCCTCCTCGTAGGTTCCTGGGATAGGTTCCTTAGCTGTGTGATGTCAGAAACCCGAGGTGCTGACAGGAGACTGGGGTATAGACTTTATATTAGTGTCTTCTAATTGTTAAAACACTGAACACTGGGTTTACTCAGTCTTTAAGCGACTGGGAGAGTCCGATCTCTTCATGTTTGTGGACGTTTACGACGCCGTTAAAACGCAGCGGCTGTCCTTCACACGGTGGGAAAACGCCATGAATCACGGACCAAAAGAAATGCTCCAAAATGACTCGGGAATATAATATTTTTATATTGATTTCCAATGAAATAAAAACACTACAGCGATGATGTAATAGTTTTTCAATACTTCAACCACAAGGGGGCGCAGGAGGGTGCTGTACATTTCCACAGCTGTGTGCTGCTCTGTGCTTTACCTCCTGCTCCTGAGAGAGAGAGAGGGAGAGCGAGCCACAGCTGGTTGCAGTGGAAACTGACGCAGGAGTCTCTTTCCTTCCTCGGTTTAAATTTCCCTGTGTTTGCTTTGGTTTCTTGGGCTTTTTGGGCTTGAATTTTCGTTTCGTTTCACTCACAAATGAGAGTTTGAAGGCAGTGAATGAAGTGCTTGAAAGAAACAAATCAAAAGGTAGAGTTTGGGGTTTTATTTTGTTCAAATTAAGGTATGCACTTCTTTCTTAAATTATTTACTAAACTCTTATTCCAAAAAAAATAATAACAAAGGAGCAAAAAGCTGGGAATTATACAAAAATATAAAGAGCATCATTAAGTGCCTTATGCAACATATACATCAGGAAAGTACTGTACAGAGAAGAGAGAAAAACTTTACCCCCCCCCCCCCATTAGAGCTTTAGACCCTCCCTGGGACCTGAAGAAACCTTCCGCTCACTTTCTGAAGATCCTTTCTCACCGACTTCACATTGTCCATCAGTTCCAGTCTTTTCCTGTGGTTTATCTCCCTCCCCTCCTCAGAACGTGTAACTGAGGCATGCGTCTCTTTCAATGAGCTCCACTCATCTTTCGTTTCTTCACGGTGACCACCGTTCCACTGCGTAAATGACCTCCCGCCCCAGGAGTGTCTTCGGGTTCAAACCAATTCTCTCAAAAACATTTAGATTTGAATGAAGACCAACCACCTCCAATCACACAGCGCAGAAACCAGCCCCCTCTCAACCCTCTGACCTGCCCCCTTCGCCCTTGGCATTGAGGATGATGACCTTGGGCTCCTCGCTGATCTCTGATTGGTCAGAGGCTCACTGACAGGTTTCAGAGCGAGCGAGTATCGTAAAGACTAGTATCACAGTAACAGTGATGCAGTGGTCACTTACACTGTGACGTCATGTTTGTTTTTGAGACACCGACTTTAGATTTGATTGGCTACAATGTGAAGGACTGGCGCCCCCTCCAGGGTGTGTTCCTGGGGTGCACCCAGTCATTGCGGGTAGGCTTCGGACTCACCGCGAGCCTGGACTGATTAGGGGTTACAGACAATGAATGAATGAATGAATGAAATATGAATAGAATATTTATCTGCTCCTGAACCAACAAACATTTACAAAGACTTTTAGAGCCATTTAAATAAGAAATAAAGGAATATATAGCGAGTATTTTGGCATAATATTATAAGCAAAAAGTCACTGTGCTCCAGTAAAAACACACGCCCGTTCTTCCCCGTGGTTTCTCTGATAACAGTCTGACTCCAGTAATGAGAACTAGTTTCTATTTGAATGTGTTTTCTGTCCTTTATGACGTTTAAAACACTTTCTTTCCACCGGTCAGCTTCGTTTTTGTGACTAAACCTCGGCACCGGCTCTTTACACACACTCTACCGTAAAACACAGTGTAGACGAGCAAGCGCAGTCAACAGTGACTTTACCTTCTCCAGGGACTACCTTCTCAAAATGGCTCCTAAACGCCGTCGTGTTTCATATGTTATTAAATGACACTGAAGTTCAGTGTAAACTTCGCATGTTTAACAATCTTTAAAAGTGGGATTCTCACGTCCCTGCCCTCAGCTCACCTCCCAATGCCAAGGACCCCCCCCCCTCCTCCCCCAGAGCCAGAGGTTTAGGTTCAGGACTCAACAAACAGCTGAAGAGTGGTTCATCATCAACAATGCCCAGTCAAACCCAAGCCTCTGGAACTCCTCTGTTCTCTGAACTCCAGCCCGGATCATTAACGCAGTCCAAACCCTGACCAGGACTAACCCCCAGACTGGTTTGAGGGCAAGGATCTGGACCGCATTAAAAAAAAACACGTTGATTTGAACCCTTCCTTTTCTTTGTGTTGCACAAAATCTTTGGTCCGAACTTTCAAGAGCTCCTCGCCTTCGACTCTTCAACCCCTCGGTTCCACCACGACCACCGCCCCAAAGAGTAAGAACATGCAAAACGGAAAATAAAGCCCCTAGTCTTCAGAATAAGTGCAATCAGGCGTTTGTGAAGTTTCCAGGATGCTGTTCTGGGATCAGTTGTGTTTTTAAAGCTCTGAGGCCTTGTGTAGCTTTGTAGTAGACTGTAGTCTTTACTCCACAGTGGAGTGCGTTCTCAGCAAAAATGAGTAAATAAAGAGAGACAAATCAAAAATATACGCTTTACCCACCTCCCGACTGCTATCATATGAAAATAAAAACTATTAGAAACCAATAAAAGAATCTGACACAGCAACAGATGCAGATTCCACACGGGAGTCTTCCACAGTCAGCGGAGCATCTCTGCTCCAGAAACTCCTCAGAAAACAACAGATCTCCATCAAGAGAAAAGATTTAGACTCGGATTTCTGAATATTTACAGTTTGCTTTTCCTCCAATTCAGTTTCTGATCCGGATTCTTCTACGACACGAACAAAACCCACTGCAACAGGAAACACGCGCCGGCTCCGTCCCCATCGCTCGCTCCTCCAGAGAGCAGAGGGAGAAGAGTGTTCCTCCTCTCTCCCCCCCGTCCCTGCCCCTCTCAGAGCGTCTCCGTGTAGATGATGCAGGGGCTGGTGTCCTCGCCGGACTGGAGCCGGACCGTGGAGGTGAACCAGCGCTGCGCGGGGCCTCGGCTGGGGTTGTAGGTGAGGGTGGTGCGGTAGGTGCTGCGCATGTGTTTGGGGAAGACGATGGCCGTGCTCTGGTGCTGCAGAGGCCTGTGCCGAGGCTGGAGATGGACCTCGGTCTTGTAGCTGCGCCACGTGCAGTCCCGCACCGCCACCACCGTCTCGCTGTAGGACGTCACCGTGGGAACCTGGGGGCAGTAAACCTGCTCGCGGTAGTGTCGGTCCGAGCCGTATTTCACAGCAGAACTGAACCTGGGGGAGCAACAACACACACGTCAATGTCTCGGGAAAGAGCTCCGTCACTCCACAGAACACAGTTCCGCTGCTCCACGGACCGGGGCTCGGACTTCTGTTCCAGGGGGGCGTGTAATTTAAAGGAACGCCAAGTTAGATTTTGTGCTTTTGCTCCTGGGCTCCCCCTGCTGTTGGAGTTTAACTCACTTTCATGAAATTGAGAGGGAAACGGGGTGCTCTCCTACCCTCTGCTAATAGTTACACAGTGCAGTTTCTGCAGTGCTTGAGCCCAGAAAAGCAGAGGCTCTTTTCTCGCTATTAGAGCTCAGCGGAGCATCACAATGGTTTTGAAGCTGTAAAAATACTACCTAGTGTTACTTTAAAGTCGGTGAATTTTAGATCACCAGCACACCCCCCCCCCCCCCCCCCCCCACACACACACACACTTAAAGCTGTGCTGAGAGTATGCACCACAGCAGTAAAACCTGGGGCTGTTGACTTACAGCAGTGAAATGATGGTGATTTACTTCATTAACTCTTTCCGATGAATGAGTGATGAACAGTGTTCACTTACTTCAACTCCTGGGCGGGTCTGGGGTTGACCTCGATGCTTTCTCCGTAAACCACAGGGTACAAGCGAGCCTTGGTGTCCCCCTGAGTGTTCAGCAGCAGGTACGGGAGCTGGACACAGAGCGAGAACAGAATCAGTGCATCGTCTACGACACAGTAACTTCGGTGTTGTTGGTTTAAAAGGTGGGGCACTGAGGCGGAGGACACCGTCTGATCTCTTTAGGGACGCCTGAGTGCGTGCAGTGGGAAAGTATTTACACACAGGTGTCTGGTGTGTGTGTGCCAGGAATGTATCACAATGTGGGGACCAGAACCTCTCTCCACACTGACACTGTGGGGACTTGTGTTAAAGCTGGCGGTCCCCACAATGTCAAACGTTGTATTTTAAGGTTAGGGTTCAGTTAGAAGTTAAAGTAGAGTTCACAGGTTTAAGATTGGAGGGTGTGGGCATGTTTTTGTTGAGTTGTGAGGACATTTTTGGTGCTCGTCAAGTTCAAATATATTTTATATAAAAGCTGCTACTTTAACGTGAAAATCTGAAGGGATATGATTTACTTTTAGTAACTGATTTTTTTACTGGAGGTCCTCAGAAGTGTAGTTGAACGAACACGTGTGTGTGTGTTATGGCTCCACCTGCTCTAGTCATCATCAAAACACTCAGCAGCCAGCACACGCTCACACTGCAACACACACACACACACACTTCGTCCTCCACACACTCTCACGTTCTGTCTGTGACTAAATCAGACGCTCTGTCCTCAGTGAATCGGACCACTGCTCGTCTGCTGCGCCGCGGGGCGTCTGTCTGCACTCTTCAGGCTCCAGAAAGTTCCGGAGAAATGTTTGGTGTTGGGCTTAAAGTAGCTATATCTCATTGTTGTTTATGAGTCCTCAATCTACCACAGGGTGTGTCCCCGCCTTGCGCCCAGGGATTCCGGGTAGACTCCGGTCCCACTGCGACCCTGAACCGGACCGTGATTACAGACGGAGGACTAAAGCAGCTGCAAAAACAAGTGCCTGTTCTCCTCCTCCCCCCCGCGCCGAGGAGCAGATACTGTGACCGCAGCATGGCTCCGTGCAAACACAATGTCAAATCAATGACAGCGTCTGCTGTTTATTAACTCTCCCCAACAACAACAACACACAGAGTGAGTGAGAGAGAGAGAGAGGGAGGGGTGAAAGTCTAGTTATGCAACCGGCTGCAGTGGCTCCTGTTAGCGCCGGACCTCAAAAATAGATCCAGGAGATTGTTCTTAGCGGCCAAAAGCAAACAACCTCAAAATAGATCAGCGGCCGTTCAACACCAGCCTCCTGCAGCAGACGAGTGCAGACCCTCCTCACAACAATAACACTCCTGCTGAGGGGGAGATAACAGGGTTAATGATATGCAAATGAGCTTCTAACCAGTCACCGGCTCTTCACCGTCTCAGACGTTAGCTATGAGTAACCGAGAGTGTCACAACAGGAAACAGGACCCTTTCCCTGCTGCAGTAGGTTGTAGCTGCACCTGTAACAGCTCTCCTCTGTGCCACGCTGGAACACGCGAAGCTTATAAACAGGAACTGTAGGTCTGTGGGGGCCTCTTTCCCATCGACCACAGCATGAAGCTCTGGAACTGTTCACTTGGCCACAGCTGCGTCTCCAAAACTCATCCCCAGCACATCCACGCAGCTGTAAATAACCCTAATTAAATGCAGAATTAAAGCTTCCTCGATCTGCCGCAGCGTGTGTGGTGCTGGTGTCTGGAGATCGCTGCATTTGTTTTGCAGCTTTGAGGCCAACACTTTAACCCTGCAGAGTTCATTCATTGTCTGTAACCCTTATCCAGTTCACTGGGCGCAAGGCGGGGGCGCTGTTCCTTCACAGGGCGACACACACTCACACATTCCCCTGTAGCCTTCTCCTCTGGTCATTAACTCAACCCCTAAAAGCTCTTCTCTGTGAGAGTGACAGACGCAGAAGATATTTTCAAGAATCACACCTCTTATCATTTAATCCCCGACGCTCCCTTTGTCTTGAAAGCCCGGCCCTGCGAGTCTGTGTGATGTAAGAAACCCTGCCTGTCTGAGTCTGCCCCTGAGGCCCTGTCCACACAGATTTTCCTCATGTCCTTTTTGAAAATATCCCTGTGCAGATGAAAACAAAAACAGCTGTGTTATCATCCGGAGGAAACCCACGCAGACACATAGAGAACACACCACACTCCTCACAGACAGTCACCTGAAGGAAACCCACGCAGACACAGGGAGAACACACCACACTCCTCACAGACAGTCACCCGGAGGAAACCCACGCAGATACAGGGAGAACACACCACACTCCTCACAGACAGTCACCCGGAGGAAACCCACACAGACACAGAGAGAACACACCACACTCCTCACAGACAGTCACCCGGAGGAAACCCACGCAGACACAGGGAGAACACACCACACTCCTCACAGACAGTCACCCGGAGGAAACCCACACAGACACAGGGAGAACACACCACACTCCTCACAGACAGTCACCCGGAGGAAACCCACACAGACACAGGGAGAACACACCACACTCCTCACAGACAGTCACCCAGAGGAAACCCACACTCCTGAATCCTGTTATTGTTTCTGACTCTACTTCTGTATCTGCTTTCGCTTTCTGAGCTGCGTTTGTCTTCAGAGCGCCAGTGTAACACTGAAGAACGCGTGTGGAATGACAGACTGCGTTTAGAATAAGAGCAGACCTGTATAAATTAGTCTTTTCACGGTTCACTTTAAGCCGCTGGAGGACGTTATGCCTTGTGTTCAGACAAGTGCGAGCACGCCTCCGTAGCAAGTGGAAAGAGGAGTGCCACAGTAATCATTTACACAGAGCAGGAGGCCGGCAGAGAGGCATGCACTGCTACGTGACTCAGGGCTGTTTTCCACACAATACACAGCCAACACCATCCACAACGAGCCTAACGACAGCGGAGAGGCGGCAGGACGTCTTACAGCAGAGTGTTTACGTGTTTGTCTGCTTCCACTCAAAGACCTGCCTTCAGCGCTCTCACAGCTACTGCACATTCAAATATACTACATCTCCTGCAGCACACTGGGGTTCCCGTCCCTGCCCAGGTGACCAAAGATCAGGGCTCTTAAAACACCATACTCAGGATTGTAATTTAATGCCCTCATCTGTTTGCAAGCTCTCTGCGCTGGTTACCTGCTTGGAAAAAGCTCCAGCGTCTGTACGCAACCCTGGCTCTGTAAAGGGGAAAAAGAGTAAGGGTCTCTCTCTCTCTCTCTCTCAGCCAAGAAACGGCATCTGGAGCATGAAAAAAGATGAGGACTTGGTTCTATTTCTGCTCTATTATATTGACTCAATTCTGCTGTTACTGTTACGTTACTTAAGGTGGAACTGACTCAAGTCGAGAGAGCGCTAACTGCATGAAAGTAAACACAGAGCGAAGCTGCTACAAAACTAAACAGCTCGAGTTACACGAGTTTCTGTGGGGATTCAAACAGTGAATAAACACTTACAGACAACTACACTTCAGACACCAACAAGATACAGTCGCTTCTTACTCACACACACCGCTCCACCTTAAAAGATAGTCGCTTCTTACTCACACACACCGCTCCACCTTAAAAGATAGTCGCTTCTTACTCACGCACGCCGCTCCACCTTAAAAGATAGTCGCTTCTTACTCACGCACGCTGCTCCACCTTAAAAGATAGTCGCTTCTTACTCACGCACGCCGCTCCACCTTAAAAGATAGTCGCTTCTTACTCACGCACGCCGCTCCACCTTAAAAGATAGTCGCTTCTTACTCACGCACGCCGCTCCACCTTAAAAGATAGTCGCTTCTTACTCACGCACGCCGCTCCACCTTAAAAGATACAGTCGCTTCTTACTCACACACACCGCTCCACCTTAAAAGATAGTCGCTTCTTACTCACGCACGCCGCTCCACCTTAAAAGATAGTCGCTTCTTACTCACGCACGCTGCTCCACCTTAAAAGATAGTCGCTTCTTACTCACGCACGCCGCTCCACCTTAAAAGATAGTCGCTTCTTACTCACGCACGCCGCTCCACCTTAAAAGATACAGTCGCTTCTTACTCACGCACACCGCTCCACCTTAAAAGATAGTCGCTTCTTACTCACGCACGCCGCTCCACCTTAAAAGATACAGTCGCTTCTTACTCACGCACGCCGCTCCACCTTAAAAGATAGTTGCTTCTTACTCACGCACACCGCTCCACCTTAAAAGATACAGTCGCTTCTTACTCACGCACACCGCTCCACCTTAAAAGATACAGTCGCTTCTTACTCACACACACCGCTCCACCTTAAACAATGCAGAGCTTCTGAATGAATACAGACACTGAGGGGAGAGTATGTTTTGCTGTGAGGTTGCTAGAGATTTTTAAAGCCCTTTAGTATTGGAACAGTGGAGTGGTGGACGAGCTGGAGTGGTGTTTGTGAACCACAGCTACTCGTCACCCATCAGTATCTCACCTCGCTCATGCTCTGGTGGCTGAACGCCAGCACATCCTCACAGCAAGGTTCCTAGAGCTCTTCTAACTACCCGCTCACACCCTTCATTTTCAGAAGGAATGTTGGGAGAGGGCATGTGTCCACTGTCAGCTCAGGACTGTAACCTTTTCAGTGTGAGAAATAAGAGCTAGCGGCGCGGCGTGTGTCCTCACACTCTGTAACGTGAGCGTGGGCAGTCGAGTACAGGAGCGAAGGGCTGGAAGATACCACACGGATCAAACCAACAGCACAGTGTGATCCTAGTGTACCGTCTGCCCAAAGAAAAACGGGAATCTCCAAATTTGTAACGTTACAGAAGAAAAAGACTTTGTCCCAAATGATTTTAGAGCATTTCTATTGGTCCATTCATCACAAAACTACACATCTACGATATTAGAGTGTTCATTAAACAAAGGTCACGACCCCAGTGCCACCGAGAGCTGCTGCTTTGCACCAGAACCACACCTGAGAGGGTCTGGACTGGACTGTTTTATACCAGAAGAGTTCAAATCCAGATCTTTAGCTCGGGTTCCAGGGTGGGATTTTAAAAACAGGTGGCTGTTATGACTCTATAGCTGTCATTGCTCATGCACCTGACCGGCCCAGTCCACTCATACCGCATGGAGACTGTAAAATCCCGGCCTGGAACCTGGATCCAAGTTCCAGATTTGAAGACTTCTCTGTTAGACCGCTCCCATCAGAAGATCTCAAACGGTAAACAAACCACTTCAGTCAAAGAGACACTGATTCGCCGAGATACCGTCGTCATGGTTATACACTCATTGTACTGTGTAGTGGATAACACTGCTACCTCACACACAGAAGAGGGTTCAGTTCCCCACTCTGGTTAATTAACAATGAGAGTCCTCATTGCCCCTGGTGCACGGACGTGTGCGTGTGTGTGTGTGTGTGTGTGAATGTAAAAGGTTGATCGGTCAAAAGAGGAACACAGATCTGTTACAGTTCACAAGCTCAGACAAGGTCAACTTGTTTACACAACTCTCTCTTCTTCTCACACACACACACACACACACATTCCTTTGTAATATTTGTGCTGATATCTGCTGGTGAAAGAGCAAGTCTATTGTTTTCCAGTCGAGTTCGAGCTTCAGTTGGGCGTGAGATTTTAGTCTGAAGCAGAGTTTGTTCTCTTCAGAGCCTCAGTGAACACACCGCGCGTCCGAAACTGGCCCGAGCTGAAGACAATGAGGTCTGAAGTGTGGCCCAAAGCGGCCCGGTCTCACCCCAGATACAGCAGCTAAAAGTGTGTGTTTTTTACCTGTGATCTAAACACACCGTGGTCCTCCTCCATGTTCCGATTAAACACATACTCCACAGTGACTTTATTTTATACGACGGACAGCAGCCAAACCCTCCCCCACCGCTGTGATGATGTAACACTATGTAAATGAGGTGCTGGAACATGTCAATGCAGATTTTACCACAATATTTACTTAAATATCACCGACGCCCCAACCATCGCCAAGAAATCTATCAAACACACTACTGCAGTCACGCCCTGGAACAGTTCACTATTGGATCATACATCTATCTGCTTCCATCACAAAGTCCTTCAGCAGCAATCACCCTCCACACCCAGCCCAGGGGTAAACATGGAGCACTGATACAATACACAGCAGCAAAACAGAGCCTACCTGGAATCATTGAGCGCAAGGTGGGAATACACCCTGGAGGGGGCGCCAGTCCTTCACAGGGCAACACACACTCACACATTCACTCACACACTCACACCTACGGACACTTTTGAGTCACCAATCCACCTACCAACGTGTGTTTTGGGACCGTGGGAGGAAACCGGAGCACCCGGAGGAAACCCACGCAGACACAGGGAGAACACACCACACTCCTCACAGACAGTCACCCGGAGGAAACCCACGCAGACACAGAGAGAACACACCACACTCCTCACAGACAGTCACCCAGAGGAAACCCACGCAGACACAGGGAGAACACACTCCTCACAGACAGTCACCCAGAGGAAACCCACACAGAAACAGGGAGAACACACCACACTCCTCACAGACAGTCACCCGGCGGAAACCCATGCAGACACAGAGAGAACACACCACACTCCTCACAGACAGTCACCCGGAGGAAACCCACGCAGACACAGGGAGAACACACCACACTCCTCACAGACAGTCACCCGGAGGAAACCCACGCATACACAGGGAGAACACACCACACTCCTCAAAATCAGTCACCCGGAGGAAACCCACGCAGACACAGGGAGAACACACCACACTCCTCACAGACAGTCACCCGGAGGAAACCCACGCAGACACAGGGAGAACACACCACACTCCTCACAGACAGTCACCCGGAGGAAACCCACGCAGACACAGGGAGAACACACCACACTCCTCACAGACAGTCACCCGGAGGAAACCCACACAGACACAGAGAGAACACACCACACTCCTCACAGACAGTCACCCGGAGGAAACCCACACAGACACAGGGAGAACACACCACACTCCTCACAGACAGTCACCCGGAGGAAACCCACGCAGACACAGGGAGAACACACCACACTCCTCACAGACAGTCACCTGGAGGAAACCCACACAGACACAGAGAGAACACACCACACTCCTCACAGACAGTCACCCGGAGGAAACCCACACAGACACAGAGAGAACACACCACACTCCTCACAGACAGTCACCCGGAGGAAACCCACGCAGACACAGGGAGAACACACTACACTCCTCACAGACAGTCACCCGGAGGAAACCCACACAGACACAGAGAGAACACACCACACTCCTCACAGACAGTCACCCGGAGGAAACCCACACAGACACAGAGAGAACACACCACACTCCTCACAGACAGTCAACCGGAGGAAACCCACACAGACAGTGTTTCCAGACGAAGGAAGACGTGTGTGTGATGTGAAAGATGCTGCTGTAAAGAGGTGAGTGAGGATAAAACACCAGGGGAGGACTCACCAGTTTCCCCTCTCTGCTGTCCTTCCTGCAGTGTGTGTGAGTGAGCGTTTCTGTGGGAGTGGAGCAGCTGCTGGCCCTCTGCTCGGGGGACAGGGAGTAGAAGGGTGGGCTCGGGCTTGGCGGCAGCCCGGAGTCGGGACTGTCCAGCAGCCCCTCGCGGTTCTTTCCTTTCAGACTCTCATCCATCGCCTGCAGGTGTAGATGCCCCACCATTTCTGGAAGAGCTCAAAACGGGTGGAGAACACAAACACGATCCAGGCGCTGGTTCGTCTCTTTTAGATGGAGATGGAGCTCTGTCACGGCTCTCCGCCAAATCCCATCATACGGTTGCTCTGGAAAGAGATTATAAAGCATCAGAGATATGGCAGAGCTAGCAGCATGGCCAAAAGTGTGTAGACACTACTGATAGTGTGGGACGCTCTGGAGCAGCTGCACATGACGTTAATGCCACCATAGTCAATGCCAAGCGCCGGCTAGAGATGTACACAGCCCAGCAACTGATACAAGAGCAAAGTGGGAACAAGCTGCCGATAAATGCCCTTCGTTTCCAAAGAAACAGAATTAGAAGGTGTCTACAAAGCTCTGAACCGACTGGGGATCGTCTAAATATCTGTTTAACGTAAAAATCTGTTTAAAAAAAGAGGTGTGAAGAGAGAAGTCGAACCCAGTGGGACTCAGCTAAAGGAGAATAAGGACCTGAAAGTTAAGCACTAAAATAGATCTGACTTTTAAAACGGCTCACGTTTCCTTACAACGCACCCCTCGCTTTTAGACACAAATTATATCTCGTTTTTATTTGTAAAATGTAATATTTCTGTTCATGAGTTTGAAGCGAGGCCTTGTTTAGTCCCTCAGCTGCTGAAGTAAAGCCCTGAGACTTTAGCAGCGGCCCGACGATGTGTTTAATGCGTTTAGACACAAGACACAGTCTTTCACACATTAGTAAGATGCTAAAGTCTGAGAGAGCGGTGTTCAGTAACTGGTTTTATGTGTGTGTGTGTGTGTGTGTGTGTGTACAATGTTTTTAAATTTTCTGATGTATGTTACAGAGTAAAGGAATCTACTTTTACCTCGGTTTGTTTTTTACGGTTAGAGACAGAGATAAGGACTTTAAAGCCACACAGAAGCAGGCTTCAGAGAAAACTGTTTACGTTTACAATTAATTACAGTGTTGAGTTCATTAGCGAATAAACCAATGAGAGTCTATGAGAGACTGGTACTGACTGTCTCACACACACCACCTACCTGTCTCACACTACCTACCTGTCTCACACACCACCAACCTGTCTCACACTACCTACCTGTCTCACACACCACCAACCTGTCTCACACTACCTACCTGTCTCACACACCACCAACCTGTCTCACACTACCTACCTGTCTCACACTACCTACCTGTCTCACACACCACCAACCTGTCTCACACTACCTACCTGTCTCACACACCACCAACCTGTCTCACACTACCTACCTGTCTCACACACCACCAACCTGTCTCACACTACCTACCTGTCTCACACACCACCTACCTGTCTCACACTACCTACCTGTCTCACACACACCACCTACCTGTCTCACACACACCACCTACCTGTCTCACACACACCACCTACCTGTCTCACACACACCACCTACCTGTCTCACACACACCACCTACCTGTCTCACACTACCTACCTGTCTCACACTACCTACCTGTCTCACACACCACCTACCTGTCTCACACACCACCTACCTGTCTCACACACACTACCTACCTGTCTCACACACACTACCTACCTGTCTCACACACCACTAACCTGTCTCACACACCACTAACCTGTCTCACACACCACCTACCTGTCTCACACACACTACTAACCTGTCTCACACACACTACTAACCTGTCTCACACACCACCAACCTGTCTCACACACACTACCTACCTGTCTCACACACACTACTAACCTGTCTCACACACACTACTAACCTGTCTCACACACCACCAACCTGTCTCACACACACTACCTACCTGTCTCACACACACTACCTACCTGTCTCACACACCACCTACCTGTCTCACACACCACTAACCTGTCTCACACACCACCTACCTGTCTCACACACACTACTAACCTGTCTCACACACACTACTAACCTGTCTCACACACACTACTAATCTGTCTCACACACACTACCCAACTGTCTCACATATTACTTACCTGTCTCACACGCTGCCTGTCTCACACACTACCATACCTCACACACTGCCTGACTGTCTCACACATTACTTACCTGTCTCACCCACTAACGAAACTCTCTGATAAACAGACT